>NC_058115.1:17997608-18305000 GCF_914725855.1 Thunnus albacares | reverse complement strand
TGTCAGTGTGAGTGTGATTGTGAATACATTTGTTAGACATTAGACAAGATGGGTGACATCTTGCCAATGGCTTCCTGTTCATTTACATGCGAAGGTCCGTCCCATTTGTGATTTTTCTATTTTTGATAAGAGAATGTTGCAAGTTATGGCAAGAAATCTTTCTCACATGATGGGTCTTTTTTTTCAGGACCAGCTGACCTCCATATTCCCTCACACACGTACATCTATAAACCCAGCATGTGCATAAATGCGCACACAAACGTGTACATCTAATGATCAAACCTCTCCTTCCCAGCTGTTCTCTTTAATATATTCACCATGGTGACAGCAGGGATTCATATATGTGATTTATTCATATACAGAGGCAATTACTCATCATCTCATTAATATTCAGTGACATAAACATCTCATACTTCATAAACTTACTCAAATACTGCACTTATTACCCACTGTGAGGTAATATTTGCTGAAGTGCATTAGTTTTAGATAGAAGGCTAATGCTGTAAATGCATGTGTACTTTTATAAATTGCTGCATTAAAAACCACAGCAGAGGGTAAGTGTTAACAGAATAACTGGAAGTGTAATAGCAGAGTCTAATATTAGTAGGTGCATATTAGAAAAGTAATTTTAGTTATTTGACCACAAAGCCCCTTTTAATGCTACTGTAACCTTATCACACCAAATGTTATTAAAGTCAGTCTAATTCTAACCGATTTTACTATTTAAAAAAGGGTTAAAGCAGACAGAACAGTATGAGAGTATGAGACATGATTTGATTAATTGTATGTACATATATATAATTCATTATGAAATATATGTAGAACTTGCAGCTTTTAGATATTTATACCCTCTAGGCTTCAGGAAAATACAGGAACCCAATATGTTATATTTGTATAATTTTGATTAATACATCTTTAAAAGACCATATTTTCTCACCTAAATTCAAGGAAGTTCTTTCATTTGCTTTCAGATATTGTTGATTTAACACACTCTCGCGCACACACACTTGCAGCTCATTTGAAGGCAGAGTGAAAGTCGCCTGACTCCTCCGGCTCCATTTTCTCCTTCTAGAAGTTTAAAGATAAACTCTGACTCTGTACTACTCAGTTCAAAAAGAGAGATGGATCCTCTGCATGTTGACCGTCTCAGAGATGAGTGCGGTGGTGACAGAGGGGGGCCTAAGATGGATTAGATATGGTTTTATCAATGAGCACCAGGCTGGCATGGCGGTGGCAATCTCTTATCATGTCGTCTCAATTTGTAAAGCAGAAAGAACAAGGAAAAGTGGAAAGAGGGGAAAGGAGATGGAATGACTCCAAGTGAAGAGGGAGAAATAGAGCTGAGAGATTGAAAGACTCAAGCGAGGGTAGAGCCAGAGAATTTCAGGAGTCAAAAGCGGTATTGTTTCGTAAAAAGGTGCTTCAGCTCGGACCTGAATGTCAACTTGCACTGAGTAATTGTCTGTGCCAAAGGCAAGCCATGTGGCCTTCTTATGACAATGAATTTCTCAACTCTTTAAACCTGCATCTTTATTAGACCACCCACTCTTGAAATAAAGTTCATATGACATTTTATGTTTTTTATTATTTATGAGTTAGGCGGCTGTTCATTTTATGGGCTCTTGCTTCCCCCTCCAGGCTTACTTCACCACCCGCCATCATTCTTGTGCTGTCGCCTCTTTTGTCACACATTGTTCCAAAGGTTTTGATATTTCCGCTCCTGTCTCGACAAATAGATAAAAGCTGAAAATTAACATCATTAGCATGTGTGGTTTTAGGTCCAACCCCCATACATCTGACAGCTGGCTTTTACAGAACTACACATCCAGAACAATTAGGAGTGATGAATCGTACCTGTCCCTTTTGGCCAAATTGCAACACTTCATCAAAACATCAAAAACAGGAATGCATAATGATATTAGATGCATCTCAAGTAAGAAGGATGCGCACTGATGTTTCAGTTGACATTCTCTCATACAGTGACTCAGCGCATTGGCATCCTCTGTTTTTAGCACATCATTTGAAAGAGGTTCAAGTTCTAGACATCAAAAGTGACTGACTTTTCCTGGAATCACTAAGAGCACCGTTGTTTTCACTGGAATACTAAAAGCATCTAGTTGATGAAAATGTCATTCTTGACTAGAAAATATCAGTCTTGACTTTCAGAAGTGGAGTGTTTTTTTTTCTGTACCTTGTGAGGCAGCTGCGAGAATCTGTGTAACAACAAACAAACAAAAGGTTACGTTTCCTGCCTGATGTTGACTTGCTGTTGATTAAGTAATTTTTCTTGATTTTTATGCTTCTACCATGGGTAAGTAGTTAAATGATTTCTTTATTTGTGTGTTTTAATTGTGTTTATTGTTGATATATGATCAGGAGTCTGCACAGGGTGTTTTATTTTGAAAGTTGACCAGATGCTCTATGCTGTTCCTGTGCCTTGACTTCTTGCCCTGCTTGATCTGCTATGTGTAGCTCGACGTGGCTTCCGTCAAAAATAGACTAGGTGCATATTTTTAGCGGAGCGGAGCGGAAAGCCGCTTCTGGAATGCTTCTGAGCTTCTGAAACATCTGGCGGAATCACAAGCACTGACTAGAGTGGCTGCGATCAGCTACGGTGGCCGTGTCACAGTCGTAACATGACGCAGGTGCGCCCGGTGGAATCAAGTCGTAAGCCCTGAGACAAAGTGCAGCAACGTGGGAGCAAATCCCTGAGAATCCTTCACATTTTTCAAATAATACACAATTTTGTTCTCTGTACAATTTGTAATATACTTATGTCTTTCTCCTGTTGTTGAAGTTGAGGGATTTAAGGGCTTGTGCTTTTGCCTTCTTACAAGCAGCTCACTAAAGGCAGTTTTGAAGTAGCGCATTAGTCAGTAGAAGAAACATAAAAAAGCTGTACAGTATAGTGCCGTATCTTAATCTGTGGCATATGGCTTTCAAATGACCAGCTTACACCTTGTCTGTCTAAGATCTAAATCTGCTATTAAAATAAGCCAATCCTTTTTAAACACTGCAACTATAATAAGATTATAGTTTTAAACATGCCGCACAGTGTATTATAAAACGACAGACTTTTCAGAAAAGGGATTTACTTCATCAAATAACTGATTTCAATCAATGTTTTTTGTTAAATATTTAAATTATTTTTCACTTTGTGCAATTTTGTGTCTAAGGTTTCTTTAGCACATTATAAAATTCCTGATGCCAGTAGACAAATAATCTGATTAAAGGCTTGCTGAGCTCATACTTTGTCGGGGCAAAATTCTAAACTCTTTGATTTCTGTAGGTCTGAAATTTTCATAATAGCTCTCAGACTGACTTTCCGGTTGACTGATTTACATTTACCCTTTTTCTTGTCTGTGGAAAAGGCCACTTGACTTGATCTAGTGTGCCAAATACATTGGTACCACTTGCTTTTGTAATACTTCTCAAACCTCCAACTCCACCCAGTAAGTAAGTCTAGCCACTGATGCCAAGCTTGCCCTAAGATTGGAATTCAACTGTCTAGACACAATCTGCCCATGAATAAAGGGATTTCATGAAGAAGCATGAAAAAAAAAAGTTGAAGCTCTACGACGGCACCAGCCTCAGTACAGAACTGTAGCACCACATTTTGTCATTCATACCAATACTTTAGTAAATCATTATGTGACGGAAACAACGCCATAGTGTTCAGTACAGTTAGCTGCATTAATTATTCATATGAGTCCAATCTCAGTTTCACTTTGAGGGTTCTCATATGCAATTAGAAGTAATGAATGTGGTTCTTAATTACATTCATTTGTGCAAATTTCCGTTCCCCATTGAATTTTTCTGTGGAAACATTGTGACACTGACCAATGGCATATCATTTGCAATGTGACTAAATCCATTCAGCATAGAACAATTAGCTGTAATTAGTGTTACAATGTCATCAGCGACCAGGGGGAAAGACTAAGCTGACATGCAAGGGAGAAGAGGACCCTTGTTCAGAGAGTTAAAAGTCCAACAATGTAGCAAGATCCAGATAATTGGCTGACCACAGGTTAGAAAGATGATGAACTGCTGTAAGACTGTTGGGCTTGATTTTTTTTCATTTATTATTTTTTTTAACTTTTACTCGTGTAAAGTTGGCTGATCAGGCATTCTCTTTGATAGCAGTGCCCTTCTCCACGTTTACACACTTAAGAGCTGCCAGTGCAACCTTTTACTTCTGCTAACGCATCTCGTCATCTACTCCTGACAAATGAGCAGCTTCGCTGAAGTAATTAAAAATGAAGTCCCCTGCTTAAGGGTATATTGCTGGTGTGGTTGTTGAAAGATGGGAGGAAGCATTCCTCATTCATTTCACATCATGACCTCACATATTGTCATGTTATCAGAGATATTCTGGCTGCGGTGTGTATATTTAATTCATGCTGCACATTAAATGGTAATGTAGCATATTTCTTTTCTTGCAGTTATCCCACAATCTACAAGATAACGTCTTCAAACTACTTTCTTTTTCACATCATTTGCACCAGTTTGCTTCCCGCTGTATATTCTCCCTCATATAAATAAATAAAAGCCTTTGTGCCTTCTGGCTCCCAGAACTTTTTACAGCTGCCCCAGTGGGCCTGCAACAGAGCTAAATGAAGCAACAGTGAGTATTAACCTACATAGATTGGACCATTCCTTTTAAGATGATTTTAGATTTTTTTTTCCCTCTCTCCTTTTTTTGACCGCCGGGGGTCTAGAGCTGAGTCAGAAGGAGATTTAGATGGACTCATCTGTATCCTTCTCAACCGATTGGGATTTGGTGGAAGTGCTCAGTTCTCAGAGGTGAGGTGGAGGGGAACCCTTGTTTTATCTGGTTCAAATGCCACACCAGTTGTCTCGGAGAGAGAGACAAGCTATTGATTCGGAGGAGTCAACTCAGCTCGCAGAAATCTCTCTCCACCCTCCTTCAAACGACTGAAAAGTGTCATGTTAGAAACTTCCTTTTCTAGAGTATTAGGCTCCTTCTTTGTTGTCTTGCCAAAGTCTTCTCTGAAGTTGAGACGGGAGATTTCTGGTGCAATCATCCAGATCTCAACAGGACAAGGTGGAAAAGATATTTAAAGATTTTTGAAATATCAATGTGTTGCATTAACAGTTTTCATACCATTAGAAGGGCTTCATAGTGCAAATACCGGCAAGCTGAACACACTATCACGGTGCTGAAAGCTAACCTACAAACTAATTGAAACAGACAAGCAGTGTTTAGAATGCAAAGATAAAATCAACTGCTGCTTAAGTCGCCAGCACACTAAGAGTGGCAAATTTTATTCTCAACTGTTCTATGTAGTTAAATAACTTTTCAAATGAGATTTTTTTTTTATCGTTAATGAACCCTTTAATACTTTTACTTCAACAGTTCTTTATTCTCTAGTGTGCCCCAGTAAGATGCGAATACTCAGAGAGTTCAGGCAGATTTTTTCAGAGAAAAACAAGAAAGTTGGCTGGATACATCATGTTTGACTGTCCAAAAGTTGCTACTTCAAATTCACTCAGCAGCACTGTGACTTGAGTGGGCTTTTCAAAGACCTGCACAATTAAAATACTCATTCCAAAGTTGTTAACATGTTCAGTAAGTCTTGTGCCTGGTTTGGGAAGGGATCAATAGCTGCCAAGTTTGATCATGTCTCTGGACAATGTATTCTGAACTCTGCAGGGATAGAGAGAGACTTCAAACAAGGATAGAGGCTCAAAGGCCCCAGCCAGCAATTCACTTTGTTCCATTTCACTGACTCTGTGATTCCTAAACTGGAATATGGCTCAGACTGCATATTAAAGCTGTGAAATGTTAGGTTGGAGAGAGGTGAACATTTTTGGTCCTTGATCCCATCTAGCTGATATGATCTCAGTAACACCAAACATAAATCATTAAAAACAACAACACACCTGAAACTGGGCAAGCGTTTTTTTGGATGCGAATGGTGTCTTTGGCGTGTGGTGCAAAAGGCAAGGTAGCAAATTTTTTTTTTTTAATCCTCATTTAATTTGATCCAGTTGAAATCATGCCGCTAGTAAACACTTCCTTACATCTCTACGTGGGAGCTCCTCAAATGATAACTTGCTTGAATTTTTAAACTTTTAAGAAATCTCACCACAGATCTGGACACCGCAAACCTCCCAATGTTTCTCAAGAATCACGCTGTCTTTCCAGTGTGGTGAGCTGAGGTTATACCTGCCTGAAAGAGCACTCCTTCAGAAGCAGAAGGAAAACACGGGAAGCTATAAAATATACATGTGTTCATGTTTTATGCAAGGCCATTTGTTATAGATAGGTTTTTACAAAAATCTCACTCCTTTTCATTTTCAGTTTGAGAGCTTTTGTTGGCATTAACATTTTTTCTTGCAATTTAGCGACTCCTGCCCCTCCCACACAACATGTATTCTAACACACATACAGTACACCCACTGTATAGACGATATACATGAAATTATGTCATTATCGATATGCCCTATTTCATTTTCAGTGTCTTAGAAACAGTAAATTGAGATCTTTGAAATGAGAGCTTTCAAGCAGGCAGAAGTGGTAACCATCTGCACATATGAAAATGTATGAATACAAAATGTCTTCATTGGAGATTTTATGTTTGCCTATAAATTCTGTCACAAGGTCAGAGGTCAGCTTGCTTCATATTTCAATAAAGCCATTATGCTCTGACTTGTACGTGTTGTATTTCAGTGTAACCAATGGTATGGTTTATTGTTAACAACTGCATTAGTGAGGCTGAGACAGGGTTAGAGGAAGTGCATCTCTCTCTCTCTCTCTCTCATTGTCTCTCCTTCTCTCTCTCCCCCTTCTTCTCCCCTTTAAGATACAGCACCATAGACAGATTAAAATGCATGGTCTCATCCCTTTCTCATTTTTCACATGTGGTCGGTCTCAAGGATAAGGATGGCCTCTACTCAGAAGGACTTATTGACCAAAATAACTGTGCATCAATATGTCTCCTGAAGGCTGAGCAGACCACGGCATCACAGGGGCTGTATTTTCGCCAAGTCTCTCAGCCTTTAATGTTATTGACCTGGATTGTCCTGATATGCAGCAGAACACCATGGCATACCAGATTCATACAGAGAAGCCTTCTTAAAGCTTCGTTGTCCTAAAAGGACCACGTTTATTGATGTATCAGGGCAAAATGAATGTAACACGTACGCTGACAGACGAGAAAGAAGTACAAAAACAAGAGGAATATGCTTTGAGAATGGCATGCTGTGACCAATGTAAAATTATATTGCCGCTTTTTTCCGTCTTATTTTTCAATAAGAAATCACAATGAGATAAACCGCAGTTTTGATGAGATTCAATAGCTGCAGTATTGCTGCAATGACATCAGTGATATGATGACAGACGGCTACAACTATGATGCCATCTGTCTGTATTTCACGTATTAACATATTTCATCTAAAATGTGTCATTCACAAGAAATGCAATATTTTACTGTGAAATCATTAATTTCACAAGCACGGGCATAAAATTGCAATAAATCTCATGCATAACAGTTCACACACACACGGACACGCACACACTCTGATGAAGTTACTAGCAGTTAATTCAATTGGTTGGAATATAATAAAGCATGCAGGTTACAGTATGTTTTTAATCTGCATCCTGAGTTACCGCTGTGATTTAATCCAGGTGTGGAATGCACATGCATGAACGGGATTACTCCTCACTGTACTGTATGGGACCTTATCCCCAACCGATCAATGTATGCACTGACTGGCTGATAAATTGGTATTCGCGCACAAATGGATCACTTCAGAAACCACTCACGGGCTGGTAACGCTGACAAATGGAGCGAGAGTGTGGCAAGGAACGGAAGGAGCTGAATGAGCGCAGGAAGAAAGAGAGAAGGAAGAGATGGGATATGCTGAGGGAGTAGATTTTGAGGTAGGCCCTGCAGGACATGTTTGACCTAACAGAAAATGACAGGGGGCTTTTGAGGGGCTTGACACTGAACATGTAAACCTGGTTGTTGTGTATCCTCCTCAGCAAGCAAGCTGAGGCATTCATCACATTCACCATGGTCAAGTTCGCGAGGTACTTCTGCCCGGGCTCTTTGTGAGGCATCTGTGGGGACCTCAAGGCAATGTAGCACTCGTGAGGTCAGTCAGCTGTCTGCCATTCCATGCATACAGAAGCAGAACTGGTGCTCAAGGCTTGCCAGAAGCTCTGGCGAGCAGGCAGACAGACTGTATCCCTTTGTCCCCATTTCCCCCAGACACCTGCTTGATTGCATTGATTGTCCTGATTCCATTCAGCCAGGGGTCCCACTGGATTTCAAGCATCAAATATCTGTCATACAGAGGCCCCCTAGTACCGACTAATACGCCCCACTCATAAGAGATAAATCATCACAGAACTAATTGTGAATATGCAACATGAATTGAAAATACAAAAGAAAATGACATATTTTTTATTTTTGTTTGAGGGGAAATTATTTTTTCATAACGTAACAGTGTGGTGTGGTAAAAACAAAAATAAACTTATATTTGATTTTATCTTTTATCATTGAGACACTTAAAATATCTACTCAAACTCCACTCAAAGAGTCTAAAATATGTTTTTTTTATAGCAGTTTTTTTTTGTAACAGTTGTGGATGACGTCTTCACAGACATCTGGATTCTTTGGATGTGTCCCTTGGTGTTCATTTTAGATGGAGTGGCAAGAGAGAGAAAGAAGAATAAAGAGTGAAAAAAAAGACAGTGTTAGACAGAGTGAGTTCACAGTGTTAGCAGAAAATAGACTGGAACGTCTCCTGAAGCCAGTTACAGGCAGGAGAGGTCTTTGTTATGATAAAATCAGGGACCTCTGTGAGCATGCCCTTGATTCTGCAGTTGGCTTAACTCGGCAGGTCACCAAAGGGAGGCAGATGTTGTCTCGAGGCATGTCCCACTGCCTCTGCAAGGGCTCCGGCTGGTGTCGCAGAGCTTACAGGTGCAGAGGGGATGGTGGATGAGGGGGGGGATTGGAGGTGCACTAAGCCGCCGCTCAGCCGCCACAGGCCAACACTGGGGATGCTGGATGCTGGAATGAGCAGATATGCTCATTTTGATCCACTGAGGTATAATAATTGATGATCAGCCCTGCTGTCACATCTGCGAGTCACTGGTCCATGACATAATACACCCTTAATGCAACACATGGTAGTGTGGACAGAGGTGCCATGGGGTCTCATGCTGGCTTTTATTTCATGTGGTATAAAGGATGATTGAGGAAATGCCGGTCTATACACACTGTAGAAAACCTTCTCTCGCACCATAAGTTCTTATACTTGTTGAATGTATGGCTGAAATCCTCCCTTAGATCACAAAAAGCTCTCTTTCATTTTTTTTGTTTCCTTGAAGCTTTGTTACACCTTTCTTTGTTATTATGCCTGTCTAAACATACATTTTAGAAGCAGAGCAATATATGTTGCTTGCTGATGGAAAGTAGAGATAAAGATCAAAAACAAGGGCAGTTGCTAAAAATGCCAGAAAATGTCAATTTGGAAGTATTTTAGTTTTAAAATAAAAGAAAATGCGGTTCAGTGTAGACAGTAATTTGTAGATCAGAAGTAAGAGATGCATATGTGTACAGTGTTTGTGTTCTGTAAATAGAGACACTAATTGCCTCTTAATTGTTCATTTTAATGAATCTATAGAGATAAAGGAAAAGAGGTTGAAAGAAATCAACAACACAGTACTTTAACCTTAAAACCTGACATACTTTTCTCCTCTGTTCTGTATATTTGCTCTAGTTCTATTAAAAAAAAAATCCTATTTTGTATTTGGTTACTTGATTAATTAGCATTATTCTCACAGATGCACAGTGCATGCAGAAACTTCTCACACTGTACACACAGATACACCTTGATCTACATCTAGCTGAACAAACCTCCCACGTTGTACAACTACAGTTAAGAACAGAAGTCTCAAGCAGAAAACACTACCATTGACAACCTAAGGGTCTTTGAAAGCCTCTTCTTGCTGATCCTTTTTCAGTGTGATTCTCCTGCCGCAAAAGATCAAACTTAAACGCAGCAGCCCAACATTTCAAATCTCAAAAAGTCTCCTAGTGTTTCTCAATAACCAGGTCTTGCACAGTGTCACTGCTTCTTTTCAGAAGTAATGTGAAGCAGTAAAAAAAAGTTAAGGTTTCAGAATAAATTCTGACAGGATCAATAGGCTGCCATTATCCTGGCCACACTGAACAACATTTAAACCACTGAGCGGCTTTGTCTGTTCAAAAAAGGAGCTCTGTTCCATGTTTGTTGTCATTGTTGGTCGTCAGTGATCCGATCAAATTTTAATCACACTATTCAGCCTCATTGATTTCAGTTTACCACAGATTGTGTTGAATGAAATATTGTTTTTTCTCCATCAGTGGCAATTACCCAACAATGAGAGCTTGATATCACAGTGTATTAGGAGGCACAGTGTTTCTGAAATACAGGGTTTGGGCTACTTGTCTGCAGCTGACAGGATTTGAATATAACATGCACAAATGCATACTGTACATATTCGCATGTGCAGGAGAGACATGCCTGCATGTTTGTAAAGCAAAATCTCATTTAGTTTAATATACTTATAATGTACGCACATCCACTCCTCACTCTGCAGACAAATGCAGACATCAAAAAAATCACACGCATCATAAACAAGGAATGGATGTTTTTCTTATGTTATATCGTTTTATTGATTGCACAGAGCTGAAGACTGTTACTTTTATTGTGCTGCCTCTACATGGTTCATGACAAAAGAAGCCATACATGACAGACTAGAGTCTTTCTATCCTGCAGTTTTCTGGGCGGTCCTTTATGTTGAATAATATGTTTTCCCTTCAAGGTTGAGAAGGTAAAGAAGTTCTAGCCTCTCGTTATTCTAAAGATTTGTGCTTCTTTGAAACGACTTGGAAATGTGTTTTATATCTTAGACCTGTAATATTATCTTCTACAGAGGTCTACAGTGTGCTGTTTATCGTCACATAACATCTCACATGTAGGACCTTATGTTTTTTTCTTCTTTTATCATTTCCAGCTAGCATTGCAGTTACCATTTGTGTACTGTAAATGATTAATATAATTTTTTTCAAAAAGAAAAATGTGCATACTTTCACCGAACCTCGGCAAAATCCATCTGTCTTACCTTTGGAGCATCTGCCATCGCTTACAGGGCCGTCCACCTCACGAGTCACAGGGACATAGGGACATCTGTCCCAACAGATAGAAAATCGGGATTGGGCCATCCATTCTGTTAACGCTCCACTGAACTCTATGTTATGTTCACCATAATTTGCTTTTGGTTGCTGCAGCATCCCGGAATATTGCTGTGCAGCAGCTCAGACAAAGTCGGCTGGTTGTAATGTGTCCCTTTTCGGCCATTCTGCAAGCAGATAATTTGATAAACCCCCAGACGTAATGGCTATGCTGCATCCTGATAAATGTGGGTAATATAACAGGGGACAGAGGATTTCCCTAACAATTTCTGAAGAGAAGTTTGGCTATTAGGATGATTTGATATTTTCCTGAGAGAGTACATCTGAAGGGAATGTATTTTGCTGGCATTCAGTGTAACACTGTATGCCTTTTTTAGTTACAGGAATTGATGGATATACTGTCTGATTTGTTTCCAAGCTTGTTTGTGAATGTGAATGTAGATGTTGCATTTGGATTTGTTCAGGCAATATTTCCTTTCAAATAGTTCCTGCAGTGTCAGATACAAAACCCAAATTCCCCAGGGAAAAACATAAAGTCGGGTTTCAAATATAAAGCATTACACTATTTCCTGTTTTTCTGTTATGATGCCATATGCTCTCTCACTTCACAAGTATGAGCACTCTCCACTGCACACATATTATTCATAATACCCTCTTATATATTCTTGAAAACAGAAATCAGAATAAAGTTAGTGAAACTGACCATGCAGTGATGCAAAAGCTCACTCAGGCATTCCTCCTTCTCTCATCTTGCTTTTTCTCAATCTTCTGAGGGTAAACGCGTCAGCTATTCCTCATATGGTAAAATATGCAATCTGTGCCTGCCAGTCTATGAGTGAGTTTTGGGTTAATCCTCATGAATACGTGACTTTGTCTGCATGAATGAATAAAAACCTGCTCACTGGGTAATTGAGGTGCCGTGCCACTAACAAACGAGGACACAATTTGTAAATGGGATTTTTTTTTTTCTCCCTGATCCAGACCCACAGCGATATATATCATATTAAAGCGCTTACTGAAATCATATTGATATACTATATAAAGAAGATATGACATTGAAATGCAGGATCCTCCCCCAGGGGCTATGGAAAAGTTCTATTATGTTTCTCTTGTTTTATCATTTACTTCAATTTTGTAGAAGCTGAAGTGTGAAAATGCCACACAGTGCTGTGTGATGCCTACATTTTCTGCCTGGTGGCAGCAAGTTATTTAAGTCTGCTGAATGGTTGGCAGTAACTGAAGCACTCAGGAGTATCACATAAACTTAGTTCACATATATTTAAATTATAATAAATATTTTATGTATGATATATATTTAATGTAAAATTTATATAGCAAGTCAGAAAAATTGATTGTCTTTTAGAAAACAGATATCTAGAAACTGTGCAGAGTGCAGTGGAGTCGGAGAAAGGGAAAGAGAAGAGACAGAGAGATAGCAGACAGAGACAGAGTGGAGGTCACCCATGACTCCCTCATGGCTGGTTGCTGTTCAGAAAGTGTTCCATTTTGTATTTAAAGTGGTGCCAATTATGGTCAATTTTGTGTTGTGTGCGTAAGGGATTCCATATGTTGATTCCCTTTAAAGAGAAAAAAAGCTGTCTGTCTAAAGGAGGTCTTGTGACAGAGCACTTTGCTATTTCCCACAGCAGCGCCTCAGGTAATTGAGCCAAAAGCCCAAAAAGGTTTCACCATGTCACTTAGACTCTTAGCAGCCAGGTTATGTAAACATACATAGATGACTTTAGTGTTGGAAAATTTAAAACAATTTCACAGAACTTCACAGTAATATGGAGAATAAAGGGCAATGAGATATATGCAGGATAGAAATGACAGTTTGTAAAGAATCTCTGAAACCTGTATAATTTGTTCATTAATAGTTCATTAATTCATAGATTTAATTTTTTAAAACACGTATAACAACGTCATCTGTATATATCTGGAGGCTTGATGTGATTCAGAGATATTTTTATTTAAGAAAAACTGACATTCCTGCTGTGCTCTCAAGAACAGATGTTCGTTTGCTATTGTTACATATGGCACAATTTCATCCTTATATATATATATACAGCATGTACATGATGTAAGAGTAAGGTTAGTCCAGAAAGGGGACAGCAGTATTATTGTTCCAGTCTCAGGCTTAACTTCAAAACCATCATCAGGAGCAGTTTGGTGTCAGGAAACAAGAGTTAATAAGTACCAGGTGTGCCATCAGAATGCCACAATTAAGCTGATGATGCCAAAGGCCTACACAGTTCTCTCCTTGCATCACCACTAAAAAGAGAGAAAATTTAAATTTTGAGAGTTAAAAGAAGATATTTACATATTCAACAGTGTCAAAAGTCCAACAAACTGCCTCCAGCAGTATACTCATGAAGCAGCTAGCAGAAGTCTGGAGTGAGAATAATATTTGGCCTAAATCACTTGCCTGATCAGTTGCTCAAGACTAAGAAATCAGAATTCTTGTCATTTTCCTCCTACTTTACCAGGGGACTAATCAGTGGCAATAGAAATTAAATTACTTGAGTGAGAGGACCAACTAATATATTACTATATCCTTTTCAGTGTCCAGTTGTTTTGTGGTATATTTTGAGATCCTCAGTCCTATTCGTTTCACGTAGATAAGTGGTTTTATTTTCTGAATTGGCTTTATTTTTACTGGGTTGTGAAATTGATGATGGAAATTCTTGTCATTATAATAACTTATAATTAGCCATGACTAAAGTATAATTAACATATTTGCAAATTCATCAGATTTTAACCAATAACGAAACAATAACCTCTTAAAAATAGGAATAATGTTTCATCAGAATGTAAAATTTACCATGAATGGAGGTCAGACTAAAAAACTGAAAATATATTGGTTTTTGTGGGTGTTTTTGTTGGCTATTAATACTTTAATCACTCTGGCAGTTGCTGTGAAGGCCAGCTTGCATTTGCATGATACCTATTTCACAAGATCTGATGACAAACAATGCCTTGGGAATGATAATCAAACTCAGATAGGGCACCTCCAGCTTTTAGCTCATCATTTACCACCACAGTACACTTCTCTGGTGTTCGATATTCCACCAAAGCAAGCCTTGAGAAGTGCATTGATTTCAGTGGGGTCCTCTTCGCCAGTCCTGCCCCTCACGCCTAGTGCTTGACCCACTTATTTTCTCATCTTTCCCTGTTTTCTCATGAGAGTTATGCTTGCACGCTACTTTCCCCATTACAGTATGAGTGGATGCTGGCCAAGTATGATTGCATTGCATAGTCTGTCTCTCTCTCTCTCTCTCTCTCTCTCTCTCTCTCTCTCTCTCTCTCTCTCTCTCTCTATGACTCACACAAACACATACACACACACTCTGTCTACCTGAATGAGTTAGGTGATACCAGCTCAGTTAGCCAACAAATAAATCCCCAGACAAATTGACATATATGCCACAGGAGAGGCCGTCTTTAAAGGAGTCATTGAACACTGCATGTACTATAAGGATTTCAGCAATGGTGGATATGGACAAAGCACTGAACTTAAACTAAACCAACAGTCCATACTGATCCAGTAATTTCACAAAATATCACTGACCATATGGAGCTCTGTTTGCAGGGGACTCGTTGTTGATGCCCATGACGTGTAATTTCAGATAAATCAAAATATATATCAATTTTAATAAATTTAATCCATGTTTTAGAATCTACATAATGAGCCCTCAGTTTGCAGAGAAGCATGTATATCTGAGGGTTGAGCCCTTGCTGACAGCCTTCACCCTTTCAGAGAGATGCATGCTGGGTAAACAAGGTCCCCTGATGGGCAATGATATTATATTGTAACACCCATTCACACTTGATTGAATGTCTACATCATTTCTCATTCATATCACTGACAGCTATTATGAGATACTGTAGCTAAAGAGAAAAAGTTGTGAACAGCAGCAGTAGAGACAGCTTTTAACTAGAGTTAAGTGTTGATACATCAGCTGTAATTTTCAAGTATAATAAGCAAAAACAGCAGACTCCTTAATGTATAACCAAACAAAGGAAAGCTAACTTAGCCAATGTCATTTCACCCCTCATGTTAAGAACACCTTAGAGGAAGGTTAACCTCTGAATTGAGCTTATTGATACAATTAGAGAAAACATGCATAGCTTTGCTTTTTAAACAAAAAACACCAAACAGTAAAGCACACATCTGCAATGCATTCTGACCCTGTGTGAAGTATTTGCTACATGTAATGAATCCAAGTCCCACAGTTTGCCTGAGGCAGCCTCACGTATATAGCCGGAAGCCAGGCAGAGCACTCTTGCAGCACTGTTTTGGGATTTGGTTTTGTAATGTGAGAAACCTAAGATCTGTATTTTTCACCTTGTTGGAGGTGTAACCAGGAACAGTACAACTTTTAGGCATTTTGCTGATCTTGTATCTCTGTAACATTGTAAAAACTAAAAGAAGCTAATGTTACCTGGTGGACTCTGGGTTAAATGAGGTGTTTAGGTACCTGACTGTTGCGTTGCTGTGCAATCTGTGTTTAATTTGCTTGGATTGTTGGGGAAATAATATCCGTTACAACAAATTTGATATAGAAAAACCATGGGAAACCATAACATTTGGTAATGTACTTTATATTCTATGAAAAACCGTTAAAGACCAATCTTTCATTATCAATTGGTCATTTGAGACATGCCCAGGGATTTTTTTTTTTTTGATAGTTCCTCAGACAGAGACAATAAGGCCAGGGGAAGGCATGCAGGAAACAGAGTTTAAGGCTGGAGTTTAGGTTTCTTTGGAAGGCTGCATAATATTTCTTAATAGGGTTGAAAGCAAGCTTGAGGCAGGTCTGTGGAGATTCTCCCTTCCTCTCCCGGATTATCATTTTTAAGCAGCTTCCTTGGGAGCATCCAGAATGAGCATTATAAAAGCTGCTGTTGAAAAAAAAATCGACCTTACCAATATAGTTATTTCACCAATTTACTTTCTTTCTTATGATTTGCAAAATTTACTGCTCATCCTCATTCAAGCAAGTTCTGGCTCATTTGACCCAAAAAACAAAACACATTGTGAGCTTCACTGTGTTGTGCCAACTAACTCAGACATATTCTTTTTTCCCCCATCTGACACATTCTGCTTTGGCACATATTTGTTGTATCTATGTATTTCATAAGGATCGAGCAAGAGCTGCTATCAGAATAATACATAGAGCATCCTTTGTTCTTGATTTATTTTTATTAATGATGAGGGAATAGCATTGCAATATCACACACATTGTTGATGCAAAGAAGTACGTTTTCATTTTCTTAAAGAATTCATATAAACCCAGATCCAGAACTAAACTCATGAGGAGTACAGGGAAGACTTTTTTTTTTGGGAAAAGAGTGCCAAGGATCTCTCCATAGACTTCATAGCAAATATTAGAGAGGCACTCCACTTTATTGTTTTATGGAGCTGACATCCATTGACTGATACATGTATGCAGCATGGTGAATCCTTGAGAGCAAATTCCAATTTTATATTGAAACTGATGGTGAAATTACAATGCAGTATTACTATTGATCCTCAGTGGAAGCTAAACTACAAAGGATCCATCATGTGGAGCGGTTGCATTTTCATCCTGCTGTGGTCCAGGTCATACATGTAAGACAAAGCCTGTTCTTATTAACTGGGAAATCTGAACTTTACTTCAGGTACCACTTTCTGATTTTCTTTTCACAGCCATAGCATTTGCATTTTTCAACAGAGGCAGGATTTGAGTAAAGAGTGTGACTGCTCTCTTTGCTAGTTAAATGTTTAAAGAAGACATGCAATTTGAATTGCTGCAGAGCTCATCAATATGAAATTGGACTAGTGGAGAGAAACAAAATGTAAGGAGGCATCTTAGCACTCAGTAAACCTAAATCTAACACTCCATTTTCCACTGCAATGACGCATGCATCGATTTTCAGAAAGAAAAAAAAAAAGAGAAAAAAAAACCTTAGGCTACTCTACCTTCTGAGGGTTTTCCTTGATATCAACAGCATAAATACGTGCAATACACATCAGAGCATTAGCAGGGTGGATCTGGGATGAAAACACAATGGCTTTTAAGAGATATAATGAATGATTCATATTTAATTCATATTCAAAAACATATGCAAAGCTCAGTTATTGATTAACCAAAACCAATGAATAAAGTGTTTGGAAAATCTATTGATAATTAATCTCACTGTCAATCAATCATATTTCCACATTTACAATGAGGAGATAATGTTTTAATGACAAGAATTATCAGGCCTGCTAAAATAAAGCATTCTATGTCCATCTGGGGAAACTTCATTGGGCCTCTGAGCTTTTTATCTGTCACTCAAAAAATGATCCAATAGCATTCATAATGCTGCTAAAGCCCACCCGTTGTTTTCTGCCCCCAAATCCTGCTGTGCTTGAAGATGTGTCGGCAGCAGCAAATTATTAGATTGTATTTTTCATTCTCAATAGTTGTCAGCAGCGTTGCAACAAATAGAATTTCCCAATATAATTATGATTACTAGAGTGAAGGTGAAAAAGCAGAGCTGATATGAGGTAAACAGGGATGCTACCAGCAAACAAGGGGGCTGAGCCCTACTGACATGTATCACCGCCTTAGTTCTTACTCCTAATGTCAAGCCAGCCAGACCCAAATCTGACTGATAATCAAGTTTTGCTCTAACACAAACGTTGCTCAACAGAAAGAAATAATTTGTATGGAGAGGCAGTCAGAGTTCAATAGACTTTCTGTCATCGACTCCTTCAGCTGATAAAACGCACAAGGCAGCAGGGCGAAAGGGAGCCATTTGCGGAGTTGACAGATTCCATCATGGATGACTTTAGCATACCTGAGCACTGCTCTTTCCCTGCCTTCTGCGTGCCCTCTGCAAGCGAGTGGGGTGATGAATCAGGCTTTATGGGCCTTCAGAATGCCGGAGAGGCCAATCTGTGCGAATGGCCGTTAAAATCCGACATAACTTGACCAGGCCCTTTTAACAAGTTTGAAGCCATACTACACCCACAGCCCAGGCTTCACATTTGTATCTTTCTCTAATACACTTTGCCCTGATAAGCCGCTCACTGAGTTCTTGAGTAACAAACTTGGCTGCTACTATAAGTTATAGTGGAAAACAAACATTTTTCCCTGCAATTGGGTTCATGATCTGCCTTAACTTACTCCCTGACTTCTCATTGCTAGATAGGAGAACAATAGCCTCTGAACCTAGGTTCACTTATGATGGGTTTTCCTAAAACCAATGTTTAGTTCATTGGCTTTTGGCTATTATATTGTCCTTATCCCAAATTCTTCTTTCTAATAAAAGGCAACCGAACAAATAAATAAATAAAGAGAGGGAAGCAGACATAGGGAGAAAATACAATCAAATTACACAACATATTCTTTCCTGATTTCTAATACAGTGGCTGGAACAGGAGGAGAAAAATGATGTGCTATCTCACTGTTTCATTATTATCCGAAGCTGATGAGTTAATCTCTTTGAAGTTGTTTCCCTTTCATTACTAAAGCCCCCAAAGCACTGCAGGCAAGCAAAATATATACACACACAAATCACAAAGTTAGGAAAATTAAAAATCAAAAAAATGCTAACTTAATAAAAGGAATTAATCTGACAACCACAACTGAGCAATATGCATGTAGTGAGTTCATAAGATAAAACAAATGAAAATGGACTGTCATGTTTTCCAGCAGAAATTGTGAATTATTATTATTGAAATTTAATGCAGTGTCTTTTAGTATTAACAAAGGTAGCTACCTTATGTTCTGCACTTATATATTAAGACAAAATGTTACCATATACAATACACTAAATAATGAATTATATTATATATGCAAATTACAGTGGTCGATATGACGTCTATGTTTCTTACAATACAGACCATGTTCACTTTGTAAGCAATAGCAAAACTCTGAATAGGCACCAAAAACTTTGTGCAGATGATTCAATTTGCTTAATCTGACCAGTTTCACAGTATACAATTTATCACCCCTTAATAGACATTTTTGTTTGTTTATGTTTGTTCATTTATGGCTAGGGTCATCATCATTCTTCCAAATTATTATTATAAGCATGAACAGCTGCAGTCAATCTAATTCATTTTGAAAATGCACACTGCAGCCTGATTTTGTCTCCTCTTCCCAGTTGCTCTTTGTTTGCTTTTACAGTGACCTGTTTGAGATTTTGAGATCGTCTTATAACTGTAAAAGCCTCATAATTTTTATTTTTATACATCCCATCATGTTGCCTTGACAACAGATTTGGCTAATCCATAGTACAAGGGGCACAACTGCTGGGCCATAGAAAAAGGGCAGATTGATGCACAAAAATTGTAATATCACCTGGACTGGGGTGTCTGATGTCTCTTCACTCTGATCTTCACTCTGAATATTTTGTTGATGTTGTGAAGTCACATTTTCACACAGCCGCGCCACGTGTGCATGTGATGTTTGTGTGCGTGTGTGTGTATTTTGCCAGTGATCTGGCAATCATAGGGAATAACACAGCTCCATGATTGCACACTGCCCTTGAAAAAAAAAATGTATTCCCAGTTGAACTCAAAACAGCCCGAAGCCTTTCTCACCAAACTTGATATTTTCTCCTGTATACATTCTCCTATAGGTGGACAAAAACATAAACGAAAAGAAACAGTAGTATTTGTGACACTGAATTACAGTTGGACGCCTACAGTATAATGTAGTCAATCCACCTACACACAAAGAAAATGGTATTGTTCATAAAAGGAATCGGTTATAATGCAATGAAGTGATTTGCTTCTCAAATGAGTAATTATAAGATTACAGTACTGCATAAAACAAGTATACTGTATACAATTAAGCACTGGGAGTTGTGAACAAATGTGATTTAGTTCATCCCAGGTTAAGTGCTATTTTCATCCACATGTCAGCTGGTTGGGACTTTTTTTCTGGAAGCATTTTAGATCTGACATGTTTTTTCTTCTTGTTAAATGCCACTGACAGGTTTTGACATGAAAACTTAAGTTAGCAGTATCCAACCTGTCATGCTGTATTTGTAAACAGCTTACGTTTCCTTCTGAGTTTAAGGGAAAGGAGGTGAAGCCTGACAGCAGACAAGGGTTTTTAACAAACATCCCCACATGCATACATAATGCCCCATTTCAAAAAAGAGAAAGTTTGCCGCTCCATTTAATACGTAGCGTTTCTCTGAGCGCCCAGAGGATACCTTCTGTCCACAGCCTCTATCAGCTGCATGCACTATACTTAGCAACCCTGAATCTTACTGTATGGCAACACAGTTCAACACACTCCCTATCTATGCATCAAGGGAATGAGTGATTTAGTATAATGAGAATATGCCTCCTGAGGAATCCATGTGCACATGCAGAGTGAAGTTTCGTGGAATAATCCATCTCATGATGAATTACCTCTAGTTTTTCCAAGATGAACTTTGGTTCGCTGGACAAACTTTGGGCGTAATGCATTGGCTACATCAGCTGCTACATGCTGTGTCCATGTTGCGTGGATATTGATTGATGTAGCTGAGTGCTACGATTACTGTCCTACACAGCAGCAGACACGGCCGATAGAAATCCTGTGGATTCTATGGCTCAAGCAGGTTTAACTCATCAGCAGAATAGGAATCTCTTAGGTCCTCAGGGAGTTGGTGGGGGATACATCAAGGGCAGGTGCGAAGAGACAGGTGACCCATGACCTTTGCCTCCCACTATCTGACCTTGGAACGAGATTTCTGTCTCCAGGCTCAGGCTTAAATCTTCCTCACTAGATCAATTTGATGATGTATAGAGGGTTCGGCAGGAAGCTTGGGATAAGAGCTCAATATCTACTGTAAGTATAAAGAGTCACATGGGACCTGGTGTATCTGTTAAGTCACCTCTCTGTTTTCTACACATTTCAGATGTGCCAAATCAGCAAAAAGGTTGACATGGCAGTGTTGTGTGTAGTACACTGTGTAGTACATGGCTTTCTGATTAGTCCCTACCCTTTGCATTGACATATATTTGCTTAATGAGCTGTATTCAGTATTAGTAAATTTAATCATTTGCTGAGGTTCAAAAGTTAACTCAAAAGATATGAAGGGACTTTTGCTGCACAGGTGCTTATTGCTTAACTTAATACTCTAGCCAGTAAATTCAGAATTATCTCTAGGATACGTCTCTTAGATTGCAGAGATACCTTTGTTGCATTCCAGTCATGTCCATATTGTATTCACATATTCCTAATGTGTTTTTAACATTGTTCTCGCATAATGGTGTCACTGGTGACTATGTCTTCATCAATAAATGAACTGCAAGTTTAAAAAAAAGAAACATAAAAAAATCCAGCATCTTAGATCAGATTATTATATATTGTCAAAACCCTACCAGCGTGTGCACACTCACACGTGGGGGTGGGAAACACAACAAAAAGGAATTTTGGCCACATCGACTTGGCAACTCAATGTGACCAAGGATTAAGGATGGCTTGCTTGTCAAAATGCAATCTCTGAATGCAGTGATGATCCACAAGCAACAAGACATCCATTCAAAAGCCTGAAAATTCTTTCCCTTCTGCGAGCAAGTACGCGACCACAGAGGAAGAGTGGAGCATGAATGACTGGACACATTATGAATGAGCAGTCGGAACTTGCTTACTGGCTGTGTGCTTGCAAATATATGGATAGTCACTTTGCTCTGTACCATCAAAAGTTATTAATCAGATCTTAAAACTAGTAAACACATTTATGAAAACATATGAGAGACACTCTGGGGGAAGAAAAATCAGAGCTACTTAAAATAATCGTTGTCACTTTAAACTTTGTTGTACTATAAAGATATAGTGTGAAGCTCCAGGCAGGAGTTGATATCACACAACCACTTAAGTTTCAAATCTGATTGTGGAATAAAGTAACCTGTCTATTTTGGGCAAAATTTCACTTTCTCATCAGTGCCAAAATCCATAAGTGAGTTTGAGGTTTCAGTAGTAATATGGATGGTGTATTAACTTCTAGCGAGTGTCCTTAAACAATGTTATTTCACAGTTGAGTCACTGTGTGAAATTATTGATTTTATTTTTCTTTTTAAATTTAGAATTTTCACGAGAACTAAAAAGCAAAAAAATCTTAATTATTTGTTATAAACCTAAATGCCCGATTATCCAAGATTACCCTATAACCACTTAGAATATCCTATACTTGTACAGTATACAGTGTGAATATGGCTATTTACACTGTTTATGTATCAGTGTAATTTCACTGCATGTAAACATTCTATTTTTATACAATATGTACCAGACCACTAGTGACTAGGTGGTACACGTGGCTAAAACATCAACCAGGTGGTGGTTTGAAATTTCTCACCTTTGGAAGGAGCGAAAGTAAGCAGATGGCAGGCCTTTAGGGTCCATAGCACATTGTCGACAACGAATTACAGTCCAGAGGGGAATGGGATGGCTGATAACCTCCATCCCATGGTTCCATCTGCTGAATCCTAAGCAAGGACAGTGCATGCAGACATGCAAACACAGTCACTGACATTCTCGCAAGCCTGATGTAGAATTGTACAAAAGGCGAATAGGGGGGAATTAATTGTTTTCAGAATGTGTTGAGTAGCTTTCCTGGAAAATATGTAGTTTGTTTTGGTGGTGCAGTACAACATACTGCACCAAGAGAATATTTAGAATTGAGCAGAAATTAATTTATTGTCATTTTGTTGTGGCATTGTGACAAATTGTAACTGTTAAGTACTAAATTACATATTTATTCACTGAAAATTTTGAATAGTGGTATTTTTTCTGAATCACAATAATTGTAAAAAAAATTCATAATACATGAGTGATGATGTAACAAACTAAATTAGACGGTCAAAAGGATTCAAACTGGCATTTGTCCCATCAACACAAAGCAATCTCTTGACTATTTTCATCTATTCAAAGCCCTCCTGTATGGCTCCTGGGGTGATCCAGAAAGAAAAGACTTAGAAATAGCAAGCAAAGGTATTGTCAGAAAACACATGCCAAGTCAATCTTTTGTCCTGTTGAAACAAAGTGGTTTGTCATGTTCTGTACATTCACCAGGTTTCAAAATAGGCTTTCATCACAATAGGACTATCTGAATCCTATTGTGGCAGAACAAGGCAATGTTCTCAGAATCAAACAGAAAAGGAATAATGTTGTATCTAATTGCAGTTCCCTCACTATATTCTCCAACTGTGTTTAATCTAGCTCCATTCATGCCCATGCTAATCACAACATAGTCTGTGCTGGAGAATTACCGCCAAACATAATTTAGGCTGTTATAATTACACAACAGGCATTGGCAGAAGCCTCTAAAGCCATCAATATAAACTACAGAGATACAGTTTGTTGTTTTCATTGATATCTCAATATTTGAGAGCTACAAGAAAGAATGGACAATCAGAAGTTACTTTATCCAGCTTTATTGAAATTGCAACGCTGCTGCAGCCACCCGCTCACACTCTACAAAACCTGCTGCCTCCACAATATTGCTTAGCCTATTTGTAAGTGACGGGAGGTCCCCTCTCCTGCTACGCTGCTATAAGGAGCGGGTACAGTAAGAAATCAAAGCCTCTGCCGAAACAACGGCTGTTTCTACTCATGTAATGGCTGCAGGACGACTGTTCATATCCTGGCTCGTTGAAGCTGTCACAAATCATTAATCTTGGTCCAGTCTATGGGGCCATGCTGTCGAGTTGTTTTTGGACATCTGTGGCAAGACAGAAGCAGGACACATCTTTTAAGGGGGCTCTTCACACCTTCAAAATCATACAAGATAGTTTAAAATAATCTGTCCTCACCTGCAGCTCTTATTATGTCACCTCTAAGTGTGTTAATTAAATGTCATTGAACTGCTTTGTCAGTGTGAAGTTGATAAATGTAGCACATGTATTGTAAGAAAGAAGAAAAACAACTAATTCACACAATATATAGCCTGATTTTGTTCCCCCCTTTTGTGAGCACTTGACTATTCAAGAAGGACTAAGAGAAAAAAAATCCACATTCTGTCAAGTGAGCACTAAGAAAGCCATTGCACATTTCTTTATAGTGGGTTTATGTATGTCTGTTGCTCCCCCTTGTGCATTGCTACATACAGTATGCTGTAGGGTGGATGCATTGCTGGTAACACGATGCAGCAGGGAGCCTTATAGAGGTACCTCAGACATCAAGCGGCTTAGCTGTAGCATTAGTGAGGTCTTAGTAACTTTTCAATACAGCAAGACATTGAAAAGAGACACTGAGGGAGACTACATGCCCTCTGCTGGTAGATAAAAGCAAAGAATTCAGGAGAGTTTGGATGAGACATCTCTAAGTACTCACTTGATAAAATGTGCTTAATACTAATCATTTACTATTTCTTATATGACACTTATGTAGCAGATCAAGTAAATAAAGGCAGAGAAGTTATGTACTTTTTGTGTGCAATACTTTTTGCTTCATTTTACGACATGTTTTTATTTAGAGGGGTGATTACAGGAGTAAATGTGTTCAACGTTAAGTGCATTTCTATATTCAGATTAATTATGCTGGTAAGAGGATTATAATAGGCATTTGGTTTTGAATGAAATGTGGTGATGGAGGCTCATTGTACAGGATATGGAGAAAGTGAGAATTTTTTATTTAAATCTATTTTTTATCTATTTGTTGTTGATATTTTGCAAATTAGAACAAATGAATAATAAAGGTACTGAACCGTTAAAGTGAGATGTACAGTTTGGCCCAGCTCATAATTGCTTTTTCAAAGACTAGCCATGGAAGTAATTAGAGGTCGGCGTAAAAAACACTAACCATTCAGATAATCAGCCTGCCATTAACACCTTAGGGGCTGTATTCTGTTATCAGCTTGACTCTACTTGGAAAACACACTCTCCACACCTGATTTGCAGACTTTACTCTTCAGACACAAAGTGTCAGTGGATTGATTAGTGCAAAGGTCATCATGTAATACTCCCACCACATTTGTGGCCCTGGAAGTTATTGACAAAACAAAATGGATGGATGGCATCACACTTTTCAGCAAGTGTGTTGTTTAGCAGCAGCCCCATGTTGAGCAGAATAAACTAATTAGGCAGTCTCTTTTTTTCCTCAAACAAAATCTCCTTTTATTGCCTGACCTTTCATGGTGGCCATTGACAAACTTGTGATTGAGTGTGAATTTCATTATGGAGAGAAACTCATCTTTATTGATCAAATTAAGAGGCAGGTTTCAGGAGGGGAGAAAGGCTGAAAGGTGTATTCTAGAGAACATAATCACAATCATCGGGCTCCAAACCACCGTGTCAAGTCAGCGACCTCTCATTTTTTCATATTTCACTCTGAATTAGCTTCACTGCAGAGGCTTGACTTCCATGCAGTACATTTTAATGTTGAATTGAGAGAGAATGGAAACTAAAATGGTCTCAGGAAAAATATGGATTACATTCAAAATATACAAAGTCTATCAAAATGTCTCCTCTCTTATTGATAATGTCTTCCATAGACTTCAAATAATGAGGTTATGAGGAAAGACAATATTTAATTTTATCAGACACACCTACAATTGTTGCCTGACCATATGGTCCATGTTCGTTTGGCAACAGGTATAAAGTGCAAATAACTGTGAATAATATATGCCTCCTTTCACATGCCAATGCCTTGACAGTTTTAAAGAAAAACAATGCTTGCTTTCAGTAGGAAGTCATGCAGTTTTATTTATGGTTAATTTAATTTATTTACAGTATTTCAGCTTCAATAATTGATGCACCATCCATGGATCATTCTTTTCACAAGGAGGGAAGACAGCATCCTATTTAATTTTGTTATTTTCCCATTAAAACCTTAGAAAACATCAAAGGCAGAATGATTTAATTAACAATGTGGAGAGTCTGTGTACAGCCGTCTTCATTTTGCAAATTACTCTTTGCTGAGAATAAGAGACTTATCAGGTCCATACAGACATCGCTGCACACCTCAAAAGAAGTTGTGTTGACACAAGGAAGGGGGAAAATACATGTCTCCCCCAGACAGAATTATTCACTTCACAGGTATTTTCAGTTTACAGTTTCCAGGTTGGAAAATTAATACCCTTTCTTCCTCTGCCAGTAGAGTTTACAATTCTTTGTTATGCGCTCTGTGAAGTGCGGATTGAACAAGAAATAGACGGAGAGTTAAGTGTTGTATATGGAATATCATTGTGATTTGTTCCTTATAGCGTTTCAATTCTTGATAATTGTTTTTGACTGTGTCTCCAGGAAGATGTCTCTTAATGATTTTTCCCCTCTTGCCACTTGGGTTTGGGAGCTTTCAGTATGTTTATCACAATTTGTGGCCAAGATGTGCAATATAGCCCTGAGAAGTGCTCTCAACATGTTTAATAATGACAATGAATAATATTTCAGATAAAAATGGAAAGGAATACCAGCTGGGGCATGTTAACCACTTTAAATGGTAATTGTCCCACCTTGCTCTTTAAAGACCTATATGAATCAAAGAGCAATTGAAATGAAAAGGATAGGAGCCAGAAACATCCCTCGCAGTCTCTATGCACTGAACACATTGTTGAAATCGTTTTAGCGCCACAGTTTGTTTTAACATCTCTCGTACAACACTGTAGTGCATAGTGTTGTTTTTTTCAAGATCTCAATGTTGTCTTAAGGTGAGGTATGATGTCTGATTATATTTCCATAATGAATTATGAATGGAAATGACTGGGGTCACATGCTGGCAAATTAGTAAATTAGTTTATTCTACTTGTCAAAGAGATGGATGGTTAACACCCAGCCTTCTTTAAAGGCATACTATGGAGGATTTGTCGGTAGCTGTTTGTAAACATAACATTCAAAGTTGGCCCCTCCTCCCCAGCTCAACGACACCAGAGTGAGAAAAAGCAAAAGAGACAGATAGAGAGAGAGAGAGACAGAGAGAGAGAGAGAGAGAGAAAGAGAGAGAGAGAGAGCATTCGAGGTCGAGCGAGCTAGAGAGTGAATTAGGAGAGAGAGCAGTGGTAGTGAGAACAAAGAAGTGAATTAGAGAAGTAGAATGTTATTTTCTGATTGTTTCATGGCAGTTACATTCTAAAGCACAAACAAACATGCCCACACCTCTCCACCACCTGCAGCAAGGTGCCGTATTATTGGATTTGGTGTGAATGCAAACTGTGGCCTCTCCGCTCTGCGTGTGTGTAACTCAGTCCCTCCCTCGGTCAAACAGACACAGAGTCCCGACCTCACACCCTGCACGCTGTTATTGGCTGGGGGCTACACACCCACTGCCCCAAGGCTCACACCCAGAAATGTCCCGAACACAGCAAAATAATAAGTAAGAAAATAAAGGCAGAGGGCAGGATTTCTGCCGAAAAATACACCACCACACACTTCTAGTGGGTCATAAGTGATGACTGAGAGGGATTATTTTTGTATGAGTCTATACATTGGTTTTTAGGAAAAATCCTGCATAGTATACCTTTATGTCTGACTTCAATATGTTGACTCCCTGAGAGCCACTGTAAATAATAGTGGATGTGTGAGTGAAGAGTGGAGGAGAGATAATGAAGAAATGCTACAATTCCGGCTGTAGGAAACCATTACCGGATGATGTTCAACATAAGTTCTGTTTCTTAAGACTGTATCCCCCCCTATAGCTTCCTATTTCCTTTTCCTTGTTGTATGGGCAGTCTGCAGAGGAAGTTGCCAGATCCAACAAATACTTTAATAAAGCAGAGTGCTAAAAATTGTCTTCACAAGATGAAAAATAAATCTAGAAAAATAAACAGACAAACAGCAAGCAAGAAGAAACTGTAAAGAAAGAGAATAACAAAAGAAAGAGCTAGACAGTGAATATTGGCAAAGAAAGAACGAGGGAGAGAAGATAATTTTATGTTTTTCTAGGGGTGACACTTCTAGCCAATTCAATATCATACCTATGTTTTGTTGCAGTGTTCTTCCTCCTGCTTGACATTTCTGGGTTACAAAGTGCCTATTACAGCTCACCATTGCCATGTTTCACATAAATTCACATTAAGATATTTTCCACAGGAATGATATTTTCTCTTCTGAAGTGTGATCTTGTGCTATTATTCTGATCGTGAGTAAACCACCGCAGGTGAAGGAAAAGGAAGAGCAAGGCAGAATGTTGTGGTGATAGAAATGTCACATTTGATAGAATCACTTTAATTGCGTGCGTGCAGTAAGTTGTTCATCAATGCCTGTACATTGTGTTGGCTAATGCCATGCTTTGAATGACATTCTAATTCACATTTCATGGGACAATGAAGAGAAAGCATCTGGTGCTTTATCATTTATTTTAATCATTATTTTAATTATAGCTTCAATCAATCATGGACAACCTTTAGTAACATTCGATCAGCAACCAGTTTCTCACCAAGAGAAACAATAAAGCCTTCAAAACATGGTGACAGAGGATTTGAAACTAGTTTGGAACAATATTAATCAAAACAACACTTCTGCTACTACAACTGCTACTATTACTATACTACCACTACTACTACTACTACAACCATAATAATAATAACAATTAATAATAATGTAACAAAATAATAATAATAGTAATTTTACATACAGAGCTAGCTTGTTTATTTCTTCTTGATTTAATCTGCTGATTTCTATCTTGCATCCTGACTGTTTATTGCAGATGATAGGTATTGCTGAGGGGGCTGGTGGGGGGGTGGGGGGTGGGGGGGCATGTGGGGGAGTGGGGGTTTGGTTTGGTGAATGTCATCAATCAGCATTAACTATCAGCTCTGAGCTATTGACTGATGATTCACCACGGCAGAATCTCCTCTGACTCTAAAATGAAAGGCAGCAGCGGCAGCAGCGGCAGCAGCGGCGGCAACGTGAGGCAGAGACACTCAGTTGATTGGCACCTCATTGAGTCTGGCAGGGGAGCCTTTGATTGCACTAGCTGTCAATATCACGTAATTGTTTTTCTTACATACATGGTGCCCTCTGTCTTTTTTTTGCAGCAGGGTCTAATATTACATTTGCCTGAATGGCATAGTGCAGCTACTTTGTGGAAGTTTTTTTTTTCTTTTCTCTTTGTTTTAGGTACACAAACAGAGTGTTTGGTGCACCTACAGCAACCATATTGACATTAATGTGATTACCCACTCTACTTATTTAATTGAGTGATATTTTATGGCTACATTTACCTCCTCTTGTTAATGCTGTGAACAAACATATTGTGTTTATAAGCTTACATCACCCAATATGTCATCATCAGTGCATTAAGATTCATAACCCATACTAGACAGCTAGATTAGCTGCATAAGGCTGTAAATCTGTCCTTCACAGCAACCCTAGGGTGCATCAGAGTAGCCAGTTATGCCTTGAAGCTTTAATTGGGACCCTTTCAATTATCACATTAAGTGTGTTACTGGAATACATATACTGAGCACACTTCTGTCTTGACGAGGGTGAACTCAGCGTGGATTCACTGAAGTTGGGCTCAAATTGAGTTTAAATTTTTTCTTAAATGGCACCCATAACTGCCAGAGGACCTGTTCGGGGCTGACAGAGCAACCCCAAGGTCAGTGCAGAAGACAGGATTTAATTGAAATTGAAACTGTCTACCTGATAGTTTGAAATAATTAGCTATATCAGAGTGAAGAGAGGAAGAGTTAGAATGAAGGAAAATAAAAAGGACATCAGCCAGAGATAAAAGTGGCAGACTGGTGGCAAGTCATCAGTTCGAGTGAATTGAATGTCACTATGATTGACTGGACTTGACTCTGCATGTCACACATGAAACTCGAACGAGTAATGCAAACAAGACATATAACAATAAAACTTTGCCCAAAGTTTACAGGGCTGACAGGTAGTTTTTACTCTCTTAGACAAGGTAAATGTATTGTTGGAAGCGATTGGCTTTGATCCAGGGTCTCATGCTAAATAAGACACTCAATAGGCCACTAAATGTTCATGGAAACCAAGCCTCTTGTCTCTGGCAAATACACTATTATAGATGCATAGCTCCCAAAATCATCTACCCTGTTCTCTTAGCTTTCTCCTCCCACCCGTAAAACAAACTCTGCCACCCTCAGCCCTGAAAGACTTCAGAAGTCACTTCTGCTGGGTGCAACATTTCCGCACCAGTTAATAAAGGGGAAATGAATTGTATCAGTGTTGCTGTCTTTGCTCATAGTGAATAGGAAATTATCATAGAGATGGGTATTGGTGCCTTCACACACTGAATTACATAGAGAGAAAGCCTGTTTGTCTCTCTGTCACACATTCACTCACACACATGCACACAGGCGCGCACGTGAGCACACAGAAATAAAGCTGCTTGAAATAAACTGCAGGATAAAATTGGCTATAGTGATGTCATCGTAGCAGTGGTGGTGGCGGCGATCAGCCAGGAAGCTCTGGCAATTTTCTCCCACAATTTCACAAACACCTGGACATGTTAGTGACATTCAAGGCTACTTTTTTTTTTTTTTTCTTGCAAACTTCCTGTCTCTCCAGGCCATGCCCAGAATCTGCTCAGACATGTCAACATTAGAGTCTATACTAGATGCCAGACAGAAGAAATGTGACATACCCTTTGTGGGTGTTTGTTGTGTTGGAGGAGGACGAAACAGCTGACATAAAGAGGATGGCACCCCGGGACAAACACTATATACAAGTGTCCCCAAGGCCTGACAGGCCACAAAATCAAAGATGTGGGGTGTTAATATCTGATAGTTAGCGCTCTAGGCTAAACAGCATACAAGACATCGAGGTCAATGGGTTGCTGGCAGTCTCTGGAGCAAAGTAGTTGTACGGCTATTTTCACTGACTGTCTCTCCCTCTGTGGACTGTTGTAGCCACTGGAGCATTCTCTTCATCATCACAGGCAGAACACAATCAGCGAACCTACTTTCTGCTTTTGCCCTTTTATTTTATTATATCTTTTTTTCTTTTTCTTTTTTTTTTCTATTGAGACACCTCTGTTTAGAAGCTGAAAGAGGAGCTGCTGCCAAAGAACTGAAAGCAGTGCAGAAGACTGAAACGGGTTTTAAAGTCCAAATGGTTCGATGGCAATATTCAATATATTTAGTTCAAATCTAAAACAAAGACAAATATATAATTTACAAGACTGAAATGAATTATTTTTAGGAACTAAGTATGGCCAATTTTTTATTATAATCAGCAATTTGATATCAAATATGAATGAAATTCCTCAGTATGTCAGCAGAATCAAACTGAATATGAACTAAATCTTAATTACATTCAGTTATAATTGCATTTATGCTCATATTGTGATGATTTAAATATGCTTCAGTTATAATATTGAATTAGATCACCATGCATCCGAGTTATGTGCTACACTTAATCTGTGTCAATAGCACTGTGTGATACTGGTAATACCGGCTGTAACATAAATTAATTGTGTTTGTGTAAGGGTAACTGTTTTTATGATTAGACAGCCTCATGGTTATTTGGTTTGAGAGCGAAACTATAATGAATGGTTTGGTGCTGATACAATGGCAGCAAAATTAGGATTTTGTTTTCCTGGAGTACGTAGAAGTCGCTACAGCAACAGTTATTTTAAGGATCAAAGTTTCATGTATCAAATATGTTTATTAATTCCAGAGGATGTTTTTTTTTCTCCACAGATTTTGAAATATGTTCCAATTTTTACTTCATTATTTATGAGCTAAACTATATTCCATTTTCTGCTTGTGATCTCCTAGCTGCCATTTTACACACACTCTCTCCCTCTGTGTGTCTGTCTATATCTGTCGCTCGCTCTGTTGTGACTGTTAGTTGACAATACCTGCACTCAGTACATCCCAAATAATGTGCGTGGTGACAGAAACATTAACACAAGCCACTGAGTACCTCTGTGATTTTAGTGAGAGCATATCTGTCAGCCAGGGCCTAGAGGAGTAAAAGCATATATCTGAACTTTCAGTGGCTGATGTTTGGGTGGAGGATTGTGACAGTCAACATCAAAACAGTAAAAGTAAAGCTGTGATTTATTGAATGCGCCGCTTGTGTCTGCTTTCATGTTTGCTAGTGATACATTATATGACTTTTCTTCTGCTTTCAAGAACATGGCGATGCGGATGAATTAAACATGTTAAGCAGGAACAGGTCTTTCTCTGAAAGCCTTACCCTTTTTATGATAACCCCTTTTTAGACATTCAGTGGACTTATCACAGTGTATAAATAGGACAGAATTCATTATTCAGGGGAGGTTTCAGTGAAAAATTAATAGTTGTCCCCGGAGGAGGGTCTGTGGCGCTTCGGAAAAGGAAAACCTTTAAAGTGTACATGCACAGGGGGATCTTGGGAGAGTCTGCCCCTCATATTAAAACCTTTAACATGCTACACTACACACTGATATTGCAAATATACGTTTTCTCAGCACTAATGCGTGAGACTAATACCATCTTCAGTCGGTATTCATGTCTAAGCTGTCCTGTATTTTGAAGATGGAGAAAGAAAAAGCAAAGAGAGAAGGAAGATATGGCATGAATGTCTGGTCCTGACACTGACACCTCATATAGATTACACATTTTCTGGATTGCCTGGTGTAGGACAAAACATTAGGACTTCAGCTGTTGACATTTGAAGAGAGACTTCTTTTTTGTGACTACACTGAATGATTTCACTCAGGAATACCTCTGTACAACACGTACATAAACACACACCCATGAAAAACATGGCGAAAAACTCCTACTCTCAGCTCTGTCATATAAGAGATTACAATTTTCACCATGCCCAGATCACTCATGCACTGAATCCATGCTGCCGCTGGTGCTGAGTGGTTTTCAGCCTGCCAGTTATCTGTTGAAAGATGGGCTTCATGATGCCTTTGTATCCCCCTCCTATCTGCCTGGCCATGGAGGCAATAACAGTAATGTATGGCTAAGGGAAAACAGAGCTAATCATCAATGACTGCAAGATATATAGCATATGCAGTGGCACCTTGTTTATTACCCTCTTCTCCTCCTGCTGAATCCATCGGCTATACAGACAGGCAGCCAGATCTGAGAGCTTCTTCAATGTTAATTTGATTCATTCTTGTTTTCCATAATAATTGGGGGCAATGGGTCAATGTGATGAATTTGCTTGTTACATGACACAGGATGTAGCGCAGCGTTGGCTGCTGTATAGTCTCTCTCGTCTCTCCACCATCATGTGAACAAGGACTTCATTTTTATTAGCTATTTTCCAGTTGTTATGCTGGCTCCTAATGCAACAGGTTTAATTCTTTGAGGACCTGCTTACACTTCGAATCAACTTCTAATTTGATTTTAAAAGGAAAGCTAAGAGTGCAATAAGTGACATTTACATTTTTAGATAAAAGTCATTTCCTAAAAAAAAACCCTGATTGTTTAGATAGTATTCTTGCGGGAACAATCCAATCTTCTTGCAAATATCAGACAGCTTTGTCAGGTCCCACTTAATCAGCCCATTTTCCTTCCTTTTTTAAATCCATCTAAAATATTTTCTCTTCCTTTCCATACCACACTCTTTATTTTCATTTCCCAGACCGCACATTATCTACACAATATGGAAATTTTTTAGACATTCATCCATGTGCAATGAATTTTAAGGTGGATTCACCTTTTTAATCTTATAAATATGCATTTATGTATTGCTTCCTTGTCAGTGACAGCACACCTACAGTATATCTACAGTACTGTCCAGCGCCTGCACAAGTACAGATTCGCAAAGAACGAGAAATGAATGATTGTCCTTGTATGAGATTTTAAACTCTGAAAGTGTCAGTTTATGTGTGTACGGGTTTTGTGTGTGCCCTTGTGCATCTACATGAGCATGTCTGTGTTTCTACCCCCCATAGAAACTCTGTGACTCCTCCTCTGTGTGTCATTGTAGTGATGAGCGCTGATTGCAGATTGTTATGGTGTTTGCACCTCTCATCTATCTGGCCCATGCTGGGTATTTGGCCAGGCCTGATTGTGTTGATGGTGACACCGGCTTCTTGTTGGCGGGTGGCGAGGCCCAATAGTAGTCCAGACATAATGAAGGAGATGTAATCAACCAATGTCACACACAAAATGTCAAGTGTCAAGAAGAAAGCAGTTTCTGTGTTCTACCTTCCTAACTGTGTGCTCTTTGTTGATGGAAATCACAAAATTGTGGTTGTTGATGTGGGCTTTGCTTTTTTGTAAACATTCTTGAGGCAATATGAGTTTTTTTTTCCTCTCTCCCTTGGACAACAAGTGTGACTTCAAGATAAAGGAATTTACATGAAATTTAGTCTGTACATTGTGTTGGTCTTGTATATGCTCAGTGGAGAAATGGGTGCTTCAACCTACAACATACTTTTAATCAATGGCAACAAAAAGAAAGAAGCAAATGCTTGGCACTGGGTTGTTCAAGGGATCCTTTCTCTCTTTGTGCACTTTGTCCTTTCCCTGTGCTTTGTTATTTGTTTTGGTGTTCTAATCTCAGCCAAGTCAATAATATTCTTTGTTGTCTGAAATTGTGTGTCGGGAACAAAAAGACCTCCTCCTTTTGTTGAAAGTACCTGTCTGTGACTTTTCACTCTCTCTCAGACTCCCAGATAAAGTAATCATTAGATGTTGTTTTCTGCCTGCAATTACTTTCAGTTACAATGGGTCAAACACTAGGAAAGCAAAAAGGGTCGAGAGAAGACAAGGCTAGATGGATTACAGGTGAGGAACTGTATAGGTCCCACAAGTGCTGATAAATACGTATGTGGCTCAGAGACTCACCGTTGTCAGCGGCGTCTCAGTAAATGCATCAAAAGTAATTAGTCTAGAATACAACCTCACTCCCCTCTTATCTGCGTCACATTGTCTTTTTTACTAAAGGCCATTCATTACATCTGGCACTATTTGTTTTAAAAAGTGAAAAAGAGAAGCAATGGCTTTGCCGTTTCTTAAATCTCACTTTGTATCGCTGCGACACAGGATTGTTCTGAAATGTATGTTTTCAGCGGGGAAATCCACTGTGCCATTATCATAGGTAACTCATTACTATTCACTGGTATGCAGCTTTTAAGTCAAATGATCGTCAGTGATGATGGCCTGGAGATGAAGCCTGTATGGGGATATTTATATTGTTTCATTTCACATTCTATAATAAAATGGTGTTCATAAAATTCTTCAGGAGGTCTTGACAAACTGTCAGCCCCAGTATGGCTTCTTATAGATCTTAATACATGTCAGCCTCCTACATGGCACTGCTGACCTCTGTGGCATAGTTGATCCTTGCTTTCCGAAGAGCACGCCGAGTTTTTTATTGCAACAATGGAATATTTACTTCCTCCTCCTCGCCCTTGTCAGCAGTGACAATGACAGCTCTTATTGCCTTCGCCAGGGATTATACTGTAACTCCTCCTGATAAAAGTAAAGAAAACCAAATAGCATTTGAGTCTGACGTGCAGAGAAAAGTTAATTTTCAGACTCATTGCCATAGAGACAGGCTTATTCTAGGGAAGTCACAGACCTTGTCGCCAAGCCAACATATTCTTATTTCATTGTTTAAGTACTGTATATGCAGGACTTATATTAGTATGGTATAGTTTCCATTCCTTCAAAACACAGCCTCTCATGAGATTTGCAATATCTTGAATAGAACGTGAATTCATATATGAATACACTTCATCAAAATTATGAATCAGTCACAAGTGTGCATCATAAATATGGGCCATGAGAAAACAGGGAGGACGATGAAATGCATAAAGCATGTAAGTGGGCTGTCTCGTATTTGTAATTCTGTGAAAGTGAGACATTAGTCTCTCCTTCAAATGATGATTGCCAGATCTGTGATGAAAGTAATGGCATCTTCTCTTTTCAGTGCAACACCAAGGGGTTTTAATAGCGCTATTATTATTAATGACCATCCATTTGCTTATCCAGATTGTACGTTTGGAGTGGGTATAAGGACGAGCACAGTGATAAAGTCTTGGCAATTACAAACCCAATTATTTCTACTGAGATTCTATTTGTTGAAAGAATCTTCCATATTCTTCTGTTTCTGTCTTTTGGTCCCCCTCCAGACACGGAGACATTTGCTTGTGCACCCTCTGTGTCTCTTTTTTTCTCTCACTCTCACTCTCAGTCTCATCTCATCCCCTATCACACGAGAACACATAATATGATAATGATAATATTTGGCACTCGCTGTAGTACTTGTGGTACTCTAGGATGCTTCTATAACTCTTGATAAAAGGCGAAGTCTCCATTTTTAACATCTCATGCAGCTAAATATAAGCCTCTTTTGCATTTTTATTTTATCATTTTAGCACGATTAAACATGATGATCTCAAACTAACTGACACTGAGAGGGGCAATGCTGATAAAGAGTCGGGTGGTGAAAGGTACATTTTCTTGGCATAGTTACCTTCTGGAATATGTATGAACTTTTGAACTTTTGTGAATGTTGTGTGACTAGAAAGAAATTAAATTCATTGAGCTTTGAAGGCTTTGCAGTGAAGAAAACAGAGAATGTTGCATAGTGACAGTCCATGTATCAAAACCTTTAAAAGTAAAAAAAAAAGGTCACAATGTTAAAGAAAATTTCTGGATTGAAAAGATTTTAGTATGGGGACCATACTGTAATCATGGGCTTGACCTAGACTGTTTTGAATTCTAATACAGCATACATGTGACAAATACAGTAAACAAATATAAATATAATAAATATAATATGGCCATAACCATGCATTCTTACATTGAGTCAGTCTACTGGAAGTGATACAGCTTTCATTTGACAATACATGGGTTTGACGTGTATATGTTTCAAGCTAAAACAATGAAAATATTGCATCAGTTACCACTGTAGGATGAGTCAGGGGCCTAGTCCACCTTCCTGATGGCTGTTTGAGGAATTTAATGTCCTAGATGCATGCAATTATCCTTTTAATTAGCAATAATGAGTTTGTGCATGCTGAAATAATGAGTTGAATCGTGATATGTGTGCAGGCCTTAATGTGAAGCTCATCAAGATGTAACTAGCTCTGTCAGTAAATATCATCAACTGTCATGTTAAATATCTCATACTATTGTACTGAAAAGCCCTGATCAGGCGGCTAATATGCGCCCTAGCTGTGTGTTTGTTTCTGCCTGTCAGATCTTTTATTTGCATTAGTGAATTTCACAGCCATCAGAGAAAAAAAATCAAGTCTGATCGAATGCATAACAGTACAATAGTGTAGTATAATAAAAAGGCAAAATATAATACTGAAACACACAACTGTCAACGTTCCAGATGTCTCGTTGGTAAGATGGCACTTAAACAACCTCATGGGAATGAGCCATGCACTGTTTTCAAATCATTACAAAATTACCTTGGTGCTGAAATATAACTAATTAGAAAGGTTTTTATTCAATTTTTAGTGGGTTCAAGTGCATGGTGCTACACTAGACTGCACAAGATTGAAAGATGTTTATACTTTATTTATTATATTGTTAGTTGTTGATGTCTTTTTTCCCTTCTACATACTGGCAACAGTACAAATTACAGCCCTAAAATGTTAAAAAGTCTGAAAAATGTAATATAAGCCTCCAAAAGTTTTGTAGGGCTATTGGACTTGATTGCATTGGATTGCAAATTATTGCAGGCATTGAAGTTATCACGTCCAACCCTCGTATATTTCTAACATGGGCATAGATTTGGGTATGATGTCCCTACCAATATCAAGCTGTTGCAGGATTTTCCCTACTGATATTTTTACTGATCTCATGTAATGTTAATGGTAAGATCTCTGCAGAGTTTGTATGTTTTCTGCAATGAAAGTGCACTATTATGATAAAGAGTGAAATAATATGGGGAATACTCTACCTGATGATCTGGCAACCCTCACCAAGCTATATGCATTGTTGACTAGCAACAACCCGGCAGCAGCAGCAGAAGTGGAGTCGGTGAGGTGGAGAATTTGAAGCAATTAATATTTGTTGTTTAAACGTTCCAAATGAGTTCACTGGACAAAACTAAGATCATTTACTATTATATTTAATTTCAGGCGTTAGGGTTAGCTAACAATGCTCAGGCATTGTTAGCTAATTTGTGATTGTTACTCAGACATGCTGACACATAACACATGAGCTGCAGCAGCTGAGCTCTGATGTCATAATGAAAGATCTAGCCATAAGTTCAGGGACTGAATGAAAAATAAAACAAATAGAAGATTTTGAGATTATTTAAAGACAGTTTAAGCATCACTGTGGTTCTGTCATGAAACTCTTGGGTTGTGGCGCCCAAATCTACAAACTGAAAGAAGGACAGAATCTCAGGTGAGGTATTAAAACCTTACAGCAAGTAATTACAGAGCAGCGTGTTCCCTACAGGTTTCTACACATTTATTTTATTGTAACATTCATTGTGACGGTTTGTGATAATTTATTTTTAAATATATATATTTGGTCTCCAAATTACAGTTAAGGAGTCTTTCAATAAGATAAAATGTAAAAATCAGAGAAAAAATCATGATACAAGTCCAGTTTCAGGCAAGTCAGCAAATGCATATTCAGTAAAGTAAACATTTTGCAGAGTCAGGCTCTTTATGTGTGTGTGTGTGTGTGTGTGTGTGTGTGCGTGCATGTGCATATGAAAGAGGAAAGAGTGATAAAGAGCAAGTACACATACACAATTATTTTGTCCAACAAAAAATGTCCTAACCAAAGTTAAAACCAAACCTACGCCCTTGATTTCTAAATCAAAAGATTACAAGTACTTACACTTACTTATACATTACATTATGCCTTGTGTCCAGTCGAACTGTCCACTGTCATTTCTCTGCTATTTTCATTCAGTACAGAAAATATTTTTGGGAATCATGTGCACGCCATGGAGTATTCTCATACCTGGCTTTTACACGTGTCCAGTGTTTATACAAGCTATTAAGTTTGGACACACGAATGGAAGGTCAGCTGAAGGTGGATGCAGTGGTTTTCGATCTGCGGCTAGCCAAAGGATGTGTTGATGTTGCAGAACAAGATTGCTGTAGGCTACCACTGGTATTGACCTTGTGTATGACCATAAGATCAACTAGATTCCTAGTACTGTGGCACCGTGGGGTGCCCAGAAATACACAAGATCATGGATAATAGATTACGTTATGACAGAGCAGTCAAATTAGCCCACAGGCTGCTTTGAATCAGAACGTGAATTGAATACCACTTAATTTCTGAAGTCAACCAACAGTTATCTCAGGTGATTACAGGTGAGCTTGTATTAGATGTTCAGTTGACTCCACAGAGTAACTAAACAGGTATCACAGTTCTGTTTCAACCATATCACCACTGCTCGGTGAAGATGAATCATCTCAAATGAGAACAGTAGGTCTGATCTCAGTCATGCTGTCTATTACACCCCATTGTTTGCCATTATCCCCACTTGTCTGCCATTCAAATTTCCTTGAAAGGAACGTAGAAAAGAATGTTCACAGCATCAGGGGATTCATGGCGTCAGTGATGTGTGATTCCTCCCGAAAGCTCCGCGGGGTACAGTTGTTTCCCCTGAATACAAAAGACAGCGGCATCACAAGCAGGCTGCGGCATACCTCTAGCTGACGAAAGCAGCCAGAGCTGTCAGCAACATCACTCACGCCGTGCTCCCACCCTCCCAAATCCGCCACCGCCTATCCAAACTATCCCTCTGGAATAGAAAATAGCACAGGCCTATATCTTTTGGAGAAGCTGGAAATATTGCTTGGAAATATTGATGAAATATTGCATACAAAATTCTGAAGCACTGCAGGCTGTTGACACAGCTGCTGTGAGTTCAAGCAGTGTGTCACAACGCCACAAAAATACCTTTCATTTGTAAAGTATGCTACATTAAAGACAGCTTCACCTTTTGGCTGTACTGATCAGCTAAAATTGAGGATAGGGGAAGTAATCTGACAAAACACATTTTCAAATGTGTGTGTTGTGTTAGGACCTAGGAACATTTATTTGTGTGTCTGGGTGTATGCTTGTGGAATAAGAAGTACGTTTGTGCTAATAGCATTACCTCATCAAAAAAGGCAGTACCCTGAAAAGGCATCACCAAAAAAACACTTGGAGAGAGATTGAGTCAGGGCACGGCCGAGACTTGGCTCGGCCCTATTGTGCTAGCTCAGAGAATGAGAAAGCAGCATCCATTTTTGCCTTAATGAAGTTAGTGACCCTCTGAAAGGTGACACATTTACCGCCCAAGGGATTTATACACTCCTGCTCCAAGGCTCCAGTTCAGTATGGAGAGGACAGATTTGACTCCATGTGGGCACTCCAAATATATCCTCACAATTTATACCAGGCGATTCATTTTCAGACACTGCTCTCATAATTAAAGTTGAGGCTGTGCTATTCAATCTACGGTAGCACAGAAATACAAAAAAGTGAGGGCACTGGGCCGTTATGCAACAATATAGATAGTTTTATGGAATAGGACTGGTATCACTAGGATAGAGTAATCAGAATATTAATTTTCAGTCTGTATAATGCCGTATTTCAGTATAAAACTATAAACAAATTGGCAAGAAGATTTGCCAGTGTCTGTGGAATTGAATTGCACAGAGCATGCGTGCATGTGTGAACAACTTGTGTGCATAAAGGAAATAGTCGTCCCAGTGTACTTCGGTCTAAGGCCGTTTAATTATTGATAGCATTCTTACTTATGCAAATATACTAAATAATTTCTACATGACAGCTTGAAGCTGAAGCCTAGAGGAGCGATGTGATGTTTGAATGAGGACCCCTCTTTCCTTTGCATGTCCTAGGAAACATAACACTGCAGGCTCCTGGTTGCCTTGGTGCATACTGTTTTACATTCTAATTATCTGGCTTGACAGGCTTTATTGCTGAGGCTCAATGTTGAGGCCTCAATCCAGACTCATTCTACATGTGATGTCAGTGCAAGGATAATGAGATAAGATAGTATGAGTGCTTTCCCAGTCGCATCCTTATTCAGTTTCTAGTTTTTTCTTACCTTCCATGCATGCAGTCTGAATATTGTCACAATTAAGCACGTGTATTTATGGTACCTGAAAGTGCTAAAGATGCTCACAGTGCTTACTGTTTTTTTTTTCTTATTTGACCAGATTTTTTTTGGATTCTTAAAGATCAAAGGTGTGCCACATTGACAGTGATTAAAATAAACAATGCTTTGTTAAGATGTTCATTAAATATTTAATACAGTTAAGCCAATCCAAGACACAAACAGCAAGACATTTTTTTCTAACTCTAATTAAGCTACAGGGAATTCATTGCATATTGTAGGTAAACAGACAGAGTCATGGGAATATCAATGGAAATTAAATGCTCTGCTGGTGTTTTTCTCATTACAAGATAAAATGAAACATTTATCACTGACTTTCATTTTGCTAAAAGGCTGACATTTTGTGGGTCAACCGCTGATAAGATGACAACTTTCTTCTATTTACATTATGATTCATGAGTTCACTCGTTGACCTGACCTATGTTGTTTTCTTCTTTCCTCTTTCTCTCCTTTTTTACAGCTATCGAGGTGAACCTGCAGAAAGCCTTGGCTGAGGCCTCTGAGACCTGTACCCAGGAGTGTCTGATACTGGGCCACTCTGACAGCTGCTGGATGCCCCCAGCCCTGGCCCAGTTCCAGGGTCCTGGCAGCAACAGCCCCATCTCCACCCCTACCACCACTGCCATCTCCGGTACGCTCCCCTCCTTTGGCTTCCAGCAGAGCTGTGCCCGTGGAGCCAAAGCTAACATGGGCTGCATGGGGGTCATGGATGGTCGCCATACCCTGGGCAGGTCTGTGCCTAAAAGAGATGAACTGGACAAAGGGATCAACCGGCCGCAGTTCTACAACACCCTGGACAGACACTGCAGTAGTAAGAAGGAGGACCCCGTCAAGGTCATCCCCCTGGCAAGCTTCTCCTCTCCTGGGCAGCAGACGACCACTGGCGGGGGCAGCAGCTCCTTCTTACATGAGCACCAGTTGTAAAAGACAGATCTTCATTGGCCTGACATACATTTACCCCCATCCACAGATGGCTTTTTGTCAGTGACTTAATGATCAGTATGTATGCGTACGTGTGGAGTTATGCATCATTTGAATAACTTTGGCCAGCTCCAGCTCAATTTTACTAATGAAGACATCTGAGAATGGATTTGATCATGATGATGCTTTTCAGACAAAATCATATGGGATCAGGCTGACCGCTTAAGCATTTGAAAGGAACAACATAGCTGACCCATGTATAATAAATAAAAGGTAGTTCTATACCAAAGTAGTTCCATCAGAGGAAAAAAAAAATCGAAACGCTTTTGCTTTCAGTTCGGTGATGTTTGCTTAGTGATAAGAAAGGGCAATGTACGCTTTAAGCTCCTTGGGCCCAGCTTACTGTGGAACTGTGTCCTAAAAGACCATTTCCTCACGCAGAAACAAATGCAAATACAGTACTTTGTGTTGAGTGAGCTAAATTGGGCTAAATGTTAATTATGAGCTCTGGGTGGATGGTGTTCCTGTTCAAGTTCTAGTGAAGTATTGCTCTGTATAACATGCAGCACAAACTCCTTTGGTGATGGAAGATGTTTCTCTTGTCTTGCCTGAATGTGTTTCAGAAGTCTATTTTGGTCAGGGGACTGCAGAAGGATTAAAAAAAAAGTCCACAAAGCATAACTAGGCCAATAGTAGACAGCACCGGTAATCTTTTGAATTCTTTTCATCATGGACTGGTACACAAAATACACACACATACCCAAGATGTTTTCCATATGGTGGTTGCTCCATCTCTGCCAACTCCATTAAGAAACTGTTCACAACTAGCATTATCTCAATAGCTTAGCCTTGAAAGGTGCAGACAAATGCGCTTTGGAAACACACCCTTTTGTTTCCTTCCCTTTGTTTTTATTTCTCACATTTTACTGCTCAGAAACATTCGCATAATAACAGCTATGGAGCCAATTATGAAATTCTCAGTCTAATTACTTTGATGTGTGATCTCAGCAGCGACCCTCATTGTGGTTAGGAGGTCTGGAATTGTTCTCTTGGCTAGCTGGAAACATGCTCTGCATGTGCAGAGGCAATGACAAGGTGATAAGCCCTCAAAAATAGCAGCTTTATTCGCTCCTACTCTTCACATCATAGCATTAATGACACCTATGTTCTTGCAATTTATTACTTTTGTGTGTTTTCATACATCTTAGTTTGGCAGGAAAGTTTCTGTTATCAGTTTTTACTATGTGTTGACAGTGGAATAATAGACCAGAGTGCAAGAATTTCTTCAGGGCCCTGAGTCTATCTGAATTATTGATGTAAATGTTATTTTTGCAGTTATCATAAGAATACGCATTGGCACTATTTGAAAGGACCTCCCTTCAGGCTTCCCCTCACCATGGTTTCGGCATACACACACACTGCATCATTGCCTGGGTGTGTAAATTGTACTGATGATGATAACTACTCCAGACTAACTTGCTGCTGTAACAGATTGGGTGCAGTATAATCTATTGCTACAGCAATAAGTGACTTTGCTGATATTCATTTTTCTTTCTAGGAACATCCAAGCCAGGTGTCTACATCATCAGGTATATGATTCATGCAATTCATTTTCTTGTACCATCTTGCAAATTGGGAACAGGCCTAAATCTATAATGCAACGTGGCATTCTTGAGGGAAGGTGCAACGCAAATTGTGTTTGCATGCTCTTAGCTACCACACCTATTCTCTCTGATACTTCGGGTCAGGACTCTTATCATTATAAAGAGGATTTATTTGAGACTCAGTGAAATGATCACTTAAAGGAACAGTGTGTCAAGGACAAGGAAAGGGGCAATTCAATTTCACCTCAGTCAATTACGAAAATTAATTTAATTCAAAACATGCAACTTAAATAAATCCTCCTATAAACATCATTTGATGAAAATGTCCCTGTTCGGGAATCCAATTTCAGCTCATTTACCAATACTTTCATTTTTTTCTTCTATCACTTTTAATCTCATTTCATTGTTATAGGACAGACATGTATCACCAAATGGCATAAATAATACATATTTAATCAAAAGGAGCGCATATCAAAGGGAACATGCATCATAATGTCACTGAAAACTGAAATCGCTTTGACAAATGATCCAAAAGTCAGAGAAAAAAAAAAATCCAAAATTATGTGAAAAAGGAGGGCAAATACATTTCTGGCTTGGATTATTTCCACAAAAAAAACAAACAAACAAACAAAAAAAAAAACAATTAGGTTTTTAAGAAACGTTTGCATTCTTTACCATGCATCACCATTGCTTAGTGCTAATAAAAATGACACAGGAAATTGTGCCCTTCCTCATATCATGGGGGGAGAGAATATCCATTAAATATGTATGGGATAATACACTATCACACTGCAACAAAAATGTCCTTGTTTGAAATAATTTATCCAATCACATGTGTACAGTATGCACAATATTACCTATCTGTAATCCTCACTGTGTTTTAACTTACTCTGCTTACATAACTCCTATGTACTGTAATGTTGCAGCAGCTACATTTATTGAAAGACAACTTGAGAAATTCTGACTGCATGAATGAACCTGTACATCAGTAGGATATTGCTTTGGATACTAATATGAGTTTTTTGTGTACTGTTGTCCCATTTTATTTTACCATGTGCACCTCTAGAGGTAAAACTGGCAATGTTTGATGTGCTTATTTTTTCAACAAAGAGCATACCCATGAATGTGAATTTGTTTTGTTTGTTTTTTTTTTGGTTTTTGGTTTTTGGAGGGGATGGGGGTGGGGGTGAGGGAATGAGGCTCCTCCGAGTAAGTAGTGGTTTTCATATTTCACAAAATACAGGCAAATAGAAAAAATGTCATGAGTGATGACAGTTTTTCACTTTGCATGATTCTGCTCTCATTTTCCTGTTTTCCATCTCTCCTAATAATATGAATAGCGAAGATACAATACAAAAAACTGAACATTGCATTTTATTTTCAGATATTTTCAACTCAAAAATTGTGTCATGATTATCATGTCGACCTGTGTCATAATTTGCATGAACCGTTTGGACTTCCACAAGGCGTTTTGACACTTGACTATGTAGCTCATGCATCCATGACTAGATTCAGTCTCAGTATTGATGTTTACTGCTCTACCTGTGTGTCTGTCTTATGGAACAAAACAAATGTTACACAGTGTACACATTCAAACTTTGTGAAGTGTGCGTACCACTTATGCCTCTAAGTACACACAAATATCTATTCTGTCAGGTAAAATGGATTTTACACTGTACATAGCAGTACCCCTAAGAACTAATAATAATGGTTACAAACTGGAAAGCCGCATACAGTAAGGACTAAAGGCTACAGGCTAAATACTGGAATTCACTATGTTGATAAAAAGGGAAAACATAAGAAAAGATGAGATGACAATCTCTGTTGTAATGTAAATGGTTACATATGCATAATATTAATGAGAGTGTGTCTGAATGTGTTTATAGGTGATCTTGTATGTGTGTGAGGGAGAGTGTGTCCTTGCATGTATGCGCGCGTGCGTGTGCACTATGTGTATACTGGCATGCACATTGCCAGAATATTTTATGTACACAAAATGTATCTTGTACAAAAACTATATCAAAATATGATATAAGACTTAAGTATATGCTTGTAAATTAGTCATCAGTGAGTCAGGTCGAGTTTGCTTTGAGAGAAGGCTTCAATGCTTGCCAGCGAATCTGTATTGGTCCGTTAAAGCTATACAGTCTGTGTTGTCATGCCTTTGTACAATATCCCATTTAAATCTATGAAAAAATGACCTTCCATATGGTGAAATGATTTTTCTTGTCATTGAATTTTACTTGAGCCATTAAATATTGAGTCCTCAAAGTATGCACGGATCATGCTTGTCCTTCACTTTACATTGTTGTTTGATTAAGTTTTGCCTGAGAGCATTGTCATATCAGTGATAGATGTGACATGAGAGCATATTGTCACTCCATATTGTTATTGCATATTGTTACTCCAATTATAGCAATCTCCAGCTAATGATATATGACAAATTAGACATGGAATTTCACCTTCATCATTTCTGGAAATAAATACCACTGGGGTAACAATTCAACCTGTGACATACGGTAAATGGATATATTTATGGGAACAGAGAAAAACACACTCACACACACAACCCTAAGACAGACTTCAAAAACTGCAATTCATTGTTGGTGGCTGTGGATATTGCCACATTCACACCATCAGGGTGTCACACTCTGGAAATACACCCCGCTACCTTGGACAGAGGTGAGCGCTAGCTTACTGTGAACACCAAGCAGTGCACACTTGGGTTAACAATAGGTACTTTAACTAAATTTTGCTAACAGAGAAAGTAGACTATCATCAAGTAACATTAAATGTACCAAAATACTGCAACTCAGTGTGAGTCCTGGAGATAGGGAGAGCAGCAGGTGAGCAAACTATCAATCACAGCTGTCAATCAACACCCACACAGCAGACATCAATGTCTACTATAAGTCTTCAAATCAACAGAGCAACACTTTCCAAAATGAGCACACTTAATAGAAGGCCCCAGTTTAGCAAGTCAGACCATAATAAGTCATTGTAAAATATATTTTTAGAGAAAAGTTGATGCTTTTTGAATGGGAGTCAATTGGAGCCAGGGATTTTTTGGAGCCAGCATCTAGCAGCTGCCGGTGGCATTGCACTTTAAGGTACATCTGCATTGGCTTCAGCCTCAAGCCATAGTATTTGCCGCTTGGGAGCAACATTAGCATTCATTTGGAGTGCTTCCTACTAGCTGTTTTTGGTCTCAGAGGGAAATATTAGGCTCTTTAGCTGCTAAATGCTCCACTACGTTCACCAGCTAGTCACTATCTTTGTCTTCCATTTGCTGCCAGGCAGTGCAGTGGGGTGTTATAGCATTGAAAGTGTAACAAAACCTTAAGTTGTGGGCTGGAAAACCAAAACAATGAGCTGAAGATGCTATAAAGCTCCACAAATCCAATAAAAACTGCAGAGTCAGGTAAACATTTCCTGTGGGTTCATCACTGCAAGCAACATCTTTCGCATACAAGGAATATGTTGACGGTTGCCACTTTGAATTCAATTTATTCCAACACTGAAAGTTGTAACTATTGGAATTATTGCCATTGCTACCGTCCACGTGATGTGAACACATGGTATGAATCTATCCATAATTGTGCTGCGTAAATTGCAGAACAGGTACTCTACAACAACCATTACTTAAATCGCATGCTAAATATGCTCTGGATTTTGAAGGGGTGCCATGTTTTATGTACACAGTAATGTTTTAAATATTATGGTATTGTAGTAGTTATAATGAATTTGGAAAAATACTTGAACTGCAGATATTCCATTCATCATTATTTATATCAAAATACCTTACATCTATGTGGTCAAAAAAATGAATGGTTGGGCCTTTAAATGTAGATCATGGCACCTTTAGAGTCTAAAGGGCACTTTGATGAATTCTTTTAGGAAAGGCAGAGCACTCATCAGTTCCTACATTTTTGATTTAATCCAACAATACAGATCAATGAGCTTTTCGTCACAAGTTTGCTCCTCTACTCATTAGACTGCCCAGCCATTATTATATCAGCATAGACCATAGACTCTAGGAAGTACTGCAGGCTATAAATTTCAGAAGAAAATCAATAGAACACAATAAACCTTAATTTTAGTTCTAGGGCCAAGATGTAAATGTAAGTTTAAGCCATGAGTAGAGAAAGTATCTATTCATTCATGTGGTGTGTCTGTTCAGAATGTCAACTGTGATGTACTTTAGACTCTCTGTGCAGGATCTTCACTGATACCCTAAGGCTGTCTATTCTACCTGTGGCCATTTGGGCTTGTGTACAGTAAAGATACAGAAAAAACTAAATTGTACATGGCATTTTTTATCTTTTTTTGGTCATTGCTCATGTTCTTTTAATATCTGTTCGTTCACACATCCATCCATGTACTCATCCATCCATCCATCCATCAATCCATGTATCCACTCATCCATCTATGGCAGCTTTGATGCCTCAAAGGCAAACTCTGCAACAGCTTTGACAATCCCCCTGGGCTATAGATCCACCTGAGGCCCTTTGGGCTTAATGCTTTATCCACTGTTCTCTTATGAATATATACAAGTCCTCGGAGAGGAAACCTCAAGCATACAGTATAGTGCAGGGGTTGATGTTCACGACAACGGGACATGACAGGATCTGTCGGCACTGACTCCTAACTTGCGCGACACAAAGAGCCATGTCATGTACCTCGTAACACGCCAAAGGCTTGCTGGACTGTGTCATCTTGCCGCATCTTCAGCATATGTTCACTCCCCAATCTCCTTAAGAGAGCCGGCTGTGACCTGCCCCATTAGTTTTCCATGGTAATTGGCTAATAATGAGACAGTGACAGTGCCAAGGATGTCTGTAGTGTCAAAACACATGCATACCCAACTACACCAATCTGCATTTCCAGTAATTACTGCATATTTGAACAGAAAGGACTTTGTCAGCGTACTCACTGCTTGCTTCTTTTCTCACCCCTACACCCTCCATCCCCATCTGCTAACAAGCTAACTTATTGTAAGCCTACTTAGTTCTCAAGGTGTCATCTGTTGAAGTGTCAGGAGAACATATAGAGATTGTCAAACAGTACACTAATTTCAAATTGTAATTAAACTGGCCATCAGGTACCTTGAGGCTGTTTAGTCAACAGCAGGGTACTAATTACTATAAGATGACCTTTGGAATAATATCTGGTGAATTATTCATAGTTGAGAAAATTGCTTCGGAGACATGCCAACGACATCCAAGGGACGGCTGAGTGTACACACCCAGAAAATTCCACTCAAAGATTTGAGCCTGGCCATGAAAATGAGGTCAGCAGATGGATGAAACTGTAGCTTTTTTTTTTTTGTGGTTGCGATATGCCATGAAAGACAAAATGAGTTTTTTTCCAACAAAAAGAGGAATGTTGCCGACCAGAAAATAGACTGACTCATGTAAAGTTAATGTATAGGAGTTTGGAGGGAGAAGATTGTCTGTCTCAGGGTGGCTAAAGTACCAATATTATCCTACTGTGCAAGTTGACACTTCATTATAGTGGACTCAACTCTTCTGACTCTACAACTCTACAAATAAGATGTCAGATAAGACTGACAGTTCTATACTATCTTGATTTTGCAAGAAATAAACCATATTTTAATTCAAGTTAGATTTTATAGCATGCATGAGAATGTTAATAATACTGAAAATAACAACCTACAGTACAGAAACATAATGCACGCTATTAGTTTATTTTTACTTTATACCCCAATTACATAATAATGATTTTCAGGAGAACATAAGATAGATAATATAACTGGGAGAAATGCATAATCTCATATAAATGAGAGGACATGAGATGTAAAGACAAAAGAAGATACTGAAAGAGAAAGGAAGCAGTGGTACGGTGTAAATTAGTAAACATATTTTAACAGATCCATCCTCCTGTGGTAACTTTCAACACCACTGACAGCATCTACTCCCTCATGCTTTAAATCTTTCTGTGGGGTATTCTGCACAGAAAGGGCAGAGGTCCTGAAGAGTTTCTTTCCCATCTCTGTTCAAGCTTTAGGGACACACTGCAGAAATTACTCCTGGGAACTTGAAGAAAACTGTTCTCCACATCTCTGTGAGACATAAATATATACACAACGGGAAAACTAGTCTCCAACACGAATGACAACAGATGAACCTGAGTGAATGACAAATCTGGGACATGTTGTACGATCACTGCTGCATACTGTAAAGCTTGAGGAATACGAGGGACAAAATTGTTTTATGTTTTTTTTTTTTTTTTTTCCTTGTTTTTTTTTACAGGACTGGTTTCTTCCACTCTGACAGTGTCCATATCACTAAGGCACAAGCAGTCACCCAATCAACTGTGCACCATGACAATGACATTAACCATATGGCCAGGCCCTCTGAATAACCTCATTCAGTATGATCTCAGCTGAGTATGGGAGGTTTTGAAACAGGGTCAGATACAGTGCTCTTCACTGCCATCATAGAGAACCCAAATGATTAGTCAAAATTTGGGGTAATTGGTAGTAATTAACATTGACCTTGCCCTCTTAGACATTAGAGGACCAAAGCCATGCCAGAAAATCTCCCACTGCCATTAGAGAGCAATTACTGATGGGACCATAAAATAAAAAAAATATGCGTACAGTAGCTGTGTGCATCTTTATTTCAAATGTATATTGCACACTTCTGAAAATCTGATGTGAGAAGATTTGCGATGTACAAATGACCACAGATTGCATATGTTCATTATCTACTTCAAACATTAAACCGACAAACTGTTTTTTTTTTTCTTTTTCAATTTAGTGATATTGTTAAAAGAGGTGGTCACAAAGTCGTGCAGTACTGTGCTGTATTCCTCCTTGGCCTTGTCCTGTCTCTTTTTAATTGGCGTTCAACTTTGTAAGTAAGTTTTCTTTGTCTGTTCAGCCATAGTGGCCATCATACTAACTTGGTCTTTGGTTTACTTTACACAAACTTTACTTTACTCAACCTCTTTTTATAAAGAAAAACACAACACTTCCTGTGAGCCTGAGGATTGTTCCTGCTGGGAACGAGACACCAGACACCACAAAGCAAATACTCTTTCGTGACCTGGGCACAGGTGGAATCATTAGTGTCTTGTATCGATCTGCAGCATTTAATGGCAAAAACAGTATCATTTATCAAAAAGTAAAATTTGTTACTTTAATTTAATTAATAACAACCACCACTCTCTTTAATCCTCCCAGGGTTTTCCTGCCTAAGTAAAAAAGTAGATACATTTATAGCATTGGCTTGCCTGATAGATAATAAAGAGAAACTAAGTTCACATCATGCCCCTTTCGCAGTAAGGAAGTACATCAGAGAAACTGCTTTTACTGCGTGTTCTTTGTGTGAATCTAAAGACAGTATCACAGGGCAGCCGCGGTGCCTGACAAGCCTGTTCACGTTCAGCACACACGCAGCTTTCCTGCAGTTAAGGCAGCAAGTCCCTGAAGCTCTTCCTCCATGGAGTTTATTGTCAGAGTCTCTCCGATGGTAGGACGCCTCTCCCTCCTCTTTGAAATCCGGAGGATCAAACAAAACAACACTGTTGACGCAGAGTGTGTTGTGTTTGTGGTTTAAATATATAATCAATTTCCATGGTTAGAGGTTTTTATTTGTTGTTTTATTGTTGCTAGATTACTAAATGGATAATGAATGTGGTAGACCCCACTACACTGTATGTTGACTTTGATATGTGTGCTCTATCTATCCTCATTAAAGGACCGTACTAGTGTTTTTACACATTTTAGCATTTTTACTCTGTGTTTTGATTTTTTTTTGTTTGTTTTTCCTACCTACCAGGCTTGCATTGTGTTGTGTTATTTCCATAAACTTGTGGCAAAAATCAGACATCATGTTGATTGTGTTGGCTTATTTATCTAGCAAGTTTAATTCTCAAAAACAGATTTGAATGTAATAAAATTAATGGTTTCCAATGGTTGCCTGGAAATAAAGACATTAAAAATCAAAAATACTATATTGTTCTTATAAAATGGTCAATTGCAATGCAAAATATGTGTGATTTGCAGATTTTGGGCCCAAATATGCAAAAACACTGGTATGGTCCTTTAATCTCTTTTCAAAACAGTATTATTCTAGCCAATCAACCTTTACTTTCAAGAACATCTATTGAACAATGGCAAGCGAAAGCATGGTGGGATGAAAAGAAAGAAGCAACAGGGAAAATCAATATAGCAATTATGTGTGCAGATAATGGACATCAAGGTGTTATTTGGAGTGACCGAAAAGAAGAGGTGACATATAGCCAATTCAAATGTGCAATCATTTCATTGTCTCACATCTGGCGCTTCTGGCATGGATTTAGTGTCACCAGGCTCTAGAAAACCCACAGTGTTCTGTTTTTTTTTGTTGTTTTTCTGCTTCTTCAGCTGAATTAGCATTGTTTAGCAGTATCTAATCATTTGATTCTTCTTTATGTTTGCACACAATCAGCTGCCTCTGTTAAAACTCTGTGAGCTATTATGTTTTTATCAGTCACCAAAACCCTGAAAACAGAAGCAACAAACACAGCACAGCGATTAGCTAATTGAGATCTTAGACTACTACAAACATACACACACACACCCACGCACACACACACCGTGAGTGACATGGGGCAAGTGCCGGAAGAAGAAGGACAGGGAGACAGATAAATGCGCACACACATACACACACATACCCCACCCCCCATGCTTTTACCTGCTTCAAAGAGGTCACCTCTAGCTCTGTCAAGCTTTGCAGGTGGGTCATAGATCTGGATTTGATAACTGGAGGGAGTTTAGAGAGCAGACATTTGACAAGCATGACAATGCTCTGACAGCCCTCATTGGGCCATGATTAATGACTGACATCCCTTTCGCCTGTCTCATACAGAATGCAAATGCAGTGCTGGGAGAAAATTACCCTAATGTGGCCCGTAATTGGATGCAGGAAGTATCACGTAAAGCAAGAGCAAGATAGAGGTTTTTTCTCTTGAAACAAGGCTTTATTACAGGGAACACCACAGAGATAGTGAAAGAGATGCTGTGCTGTGATTGAAAATGACCGCCAGCAAATCCTTCTCATTTGTAGTAACACATCGACATCTATCAGTGAGTCCAGGGACGAGCGGAGTGGATGTTTGGTGTCTTGAGTTGAAAAGTCACTCCTGAGCTGGCTCCCTCACTTCATGTAATAATCATTTTCCTTTCGCTGTTTGGTCAAGTGTTGCTGAGTTAGGGCAGCAGGTTTATATCAGACACTGCACCATAGATGAGAACAGCCGTCTCGATACATTTTGAAATTTAACTAGTTGAACCACATAAAGAGATGAATGCCAGCATCTCCGTAAAGGCTTGAATTTGAATAGATGCTCTAGGTGCTCCTTTCAAACAGCTGGCATCAGATTTTAATGAATATGCATAATGGATATCATGCACTGACATTTGTCATTGAGTCTTTTGACGGGAACTACAAGTTCACTTTACCTTCTGAAGGACACTGAGTGCCAATGCACTGTACTGCAGTGCTAAAACATGCCAGTTGTTCTAGATGCTTCTTTGCTAGCTGTGTTGCTATGCATTTAGCCCTGATATGGTTCCATTCAGCTATCCAGCTGCATGCTGCATCAAGTGAGCAAGGGCTTTAATGAAAGGACTGAATTAAAAGAAGAGCTACGTTTTTCATTTAATGTTGATTGCTCAAAGTGCCTCTACTAAAAGGCACATGTCCATTCTGATACACAGTGTGATCAAAATGAATGTTGTTCCACTCTGCAAATAACATTTACATTTATAAAGTAGAAAAGCAAGCATTGATGTTTTCGAAATATTTCAAGGGGAGTGAATTTGTTGGACACTGGTATAATTTTGTATCCACTCTACAGTCTGCATTAACTACATTCTGTCATTAGAATAAGGCCCAAAATGACACCAATCCAACCATAAAGACATAAAGACAGAACAACATCGGTGTGATGTTCAGTTGTGATTTGTCTTTGATCATAATTTGCAATTAACATACAAACCGTAAAGTATGAAAGCCACTGGGGGTAGGGGGGAATAATCACAAAGCGACCTGATGATTCTGTCAGGGGGTGGAGGGAGGGACACTTCCATGACACCCTTGCTCTGGTGGGAATAAGTGTCAAAAAGCATGACCGCTTTTGAAGACTGCAGCAATTACAGAGACAAACAATTACAAGAAACTAAGAAAAAAAGGGTGTACAGTAATGAGCAAACTTGATTTTCTGTATGTGTTGTTGCTAAAAGCAGGCGAGCCCGAATGTCTCTTATGAAGTTCCTCATTACCTGATTGTATAATAGATATAATCAAGCCACAATGTCCAATTAGGAGTGCATGGGCATATCTCTATTTAAACAAGACGAGGTCAAAACCTAGCATATGGCTGAACCGTGTATGAAACGCTAGAGGGCTTTTAATTTGTACATTGCCTGGTTACCATCAGACATGGACATCGCCAGCTTTTCAAAGATGTTTGTTTTATGAAACTTTAAGCTTATTTATTTTTATAGCACTTTTTATACAGTAGTTGTAACTCAAGGTGCTGTACACATAAGAAAAACATTAAAAATACTTAAAACTCATTGCACCAGATTTTGGGTGGAGACTATATTGTGCTGTTGTAAGAAGGGTTGAGTTAAGATTTACACTACTTTTTTATATGTTTTATATAAGCCCGTTCTCACTCCCAACTCGTTACATATTGATGCTTGTTCAGGACCCCGTGGCGTCACTTTTTAACGCACTGGGTACCCCTTTAGCATCATTTTTTAATGTGCAGGGTAGTCCGATAGACTTCTGCTGAACTCCCACAACATCTGAAATAGACGCTATGAGACCAATGATGTCTAAATAAGGTGACAAATTTCAGCCTAGTCGCCAGAATAAAACGTTGGCGTTGTATGTTTCTGCAAACCACAGATATGTTGAATATGTACATTTCAACACCTGTAATACGGAGCATATTAACATTTCAACAATACGCATCATATCGACATTTCTGAAGTGAAATACTTCACATGACATCTATATAAACTGACTTACCTTCTTATTAGGAGGTGTAGTGGTTGGTGGATGGCTTGTAATTTTGTTGGCAGAAAGTTGGAAGTTGGAAATCAGCACAGAGTCAGCACAGCGCACGGTCGAGACCACCTTGCCGTTTTTATTTTATTTTTTATTTTAACCCAAACAATGATCTTTCCCTAACCCTAACCAAGTGGTTTTTGTGCCTAAACCTAACCAGACCTTAACTACTGCGTCGTCACACTATAAAATATAATTATTTTATAACAGTGACTACCGTGATACTGCGCGTTGAAAAATGACGCTAAAGGGGTACCCCGTGCGTTAAAAAGTGATGCCAGGGGAGGGGGTCCTGACCAAGCTTCGATATGTGACGAGTTGGGAGTGAGAACGTGTTGTTTATATATAATTTCACTTACCCACAACCCAAAAATAGCTTTAATGCAGTAACTATCAAGTTAATCATTAATGCTAAATGTAAATGACCCTGATACAGTGTGAAGTTTGCATTTGTAAATGTAACTGTTATATTGCTTTTATTTTATTTATCATGAACACAGAAGTGCTGTATATCGAAAAGACGCTAGACACATGTAACATGCTGAAATTGACAGTAAGTTACACTAGCAGTGGCGCACAGATCCTCTCTTCTCAGGTAAATATCATATGACAGTCTCCTTCGGTAGGTAATTGTGGCACTATCCACTCGCCATAGACTGCTAGCAGCTGAGATTACTGGCTGGCATTGGGAATCTAAATTGTTACTTTCTTGCCTGAAAAAATATTGAAAATAAAATAAAGTGACATATTAACAGCCCCACAGCAAAAATAACAACAGCTGAATCTCTGCCATTGCTGTCAGTGGTGCGAAATGCATTCTGGGATACTTAGCTTCGTCGGCCTTCAGCCAGCTTCGGCTGACCAATTGTGTAACTTCATCATTCAGTCAGTGACTCACTCAGTCAGTGACAGACATTCGTGGTTATAGGGCTGTTGTGGACCAGCCAAAATGAAAGGGATAAATGAACAATTGACACTGTAAATTTGTTTGGACGAAACACTGGGGTTGTTCCCTAATCAGAGAGTTATTGATGAATCCCAGGGCTTAAAAGAAAAAAAAAAAGGGCTTTGACGTATACATCTGTGATATGATGGAGGCTGTAGGATGTGAACAAACAGTCCTTTCCAGGTGGTTTGAGTGATTGCTTAATCCCCTATAGCCAGATGATTGCAGAGCAAGGTCAGTTTGAAGGCTCAGACTGATTGAGTGCTGTCTGTGGTCAGGGGCTCTCTGGAGTCTCTGATGCCATTAGATGGACAGCAGCTGAAGATTCACTGACTTTTTTCAACACTTGAACCAAACCTGTCCAAACTGAATGACACTGGTGCGCCAGTAATCATCAGGGCATACTGATGGGAACAACATCAACAACAATCATCAGGGAGGTGTTATCATTAAAGGGGACATATCATGCATATTTTCTGGTCTATGTTTTTAATCTGGGGCTCTACTGGAATATCTTTGCATGAATTACAGTTAATAAAAACTCTTTATTTTCTTATACTGACCCGTTGCACAGCCCCTCAGTTCAGCCTCTGTCTGAAACAGCCAGTTGTAGCCCGTCTCTTTAAGACCCCTCTCCCAAGGATTCCACTCTGTTCTGATTGGCCAGTTCTCGGAAGCTGTCCTCTGCCTTTCGCTGTTGTAATAAAATGTATCGGACATGCTTTGGTCAAAATACCACAAAGATCAAGCGTCACAGCAGCCTTCTCATCCTGTCTAGACAGCTATGCAAAGAACGGCCGGTTTGATAAATAAATTTAGACAGCTTTTAAAATGTTTGTCTTCTGAATGGAGTTAAGATTGACCAGAGCTATGCTAACATTGTAGCTGTTCCATCCACAGTCAATATAATGTCATCTAAAGGCATAAATACAGCAACAACGTTATTTTTTGTACACATGGATATCTACATACTGTGTAACTTTAAAATTCTATAAACTCACCGGTATGTCAGATGTTTATTATTGATGACAGCAGCTGAGGTGGTGTGTGCTCGGGCTAGGCTGAGAGGCAAGATTGAAGATAAATCTTCTTAATCCCAAAAGTTTAAAAAACAAACTCCGCCTGCTGGTAAACTGTTTGGATCACAGCAGATGTTTATTCATCCAGAGGATGAGACAGCAATGGCAACGCAGGACTCTTCAACTCTGCTCCCCAGGTCCAGCCCCACAATACATGCAAACTTTAGCCTAGCCTTAGCCTAGCTTCGCCCCATGTGACATAAGAAGCGGCATCAAATCTTAATGGCTTGTTGAATCACATACACAGAGCAAGCCAACCCACACCAAACTGAGTGGGTGGTCTTATTTCACAGTTAGCGTGTTAGTAGGCACATCAGAGACCAAAATGCATACAAGCACTGAAAAAGTCAGTTTTTCATAATATGGCCCCTTTAATGGAGGAAATTAACACATACAGCTAAAAACTACAAGTTATAAGCTTTATTTTGAAATCCAGCTGCCACAACAGGCTTTTGTCTCGCTAGCTCCCACACCTGACTCGGTAGGGGCGACTACAGAATATAGCGATCGTTTTTCAATAATGTGTAGTAAATTAAATGACTAGTTAGTGAAATCAAAGTCCTATGTTGCAAACAGAATGGGCATTTTTATCTTGTGTCCCCCAACAAGCGTCTCATCAGAGAGACTATTTAGCGCAGCAGGGGATGTCGTGTCTCCCCATCACTCCAGACTGCTCCCAGCTCATGTGCAGCAGCTGGTTCTCAACAAATACAACTTGGGGAAGTTTGAGTAATTGCACAAAGATGTGTAGGCTACTATTTGTACTCATACATAAAGATGGGTGCTCTTTCTGTTTTTATTTTATTTGTCAAAGGAAGGTTATCATTCAAGAAAAAGTCTGAAGGGTCTTTGACAGAAAGAAAAAATAGAATAGGCAAAAAAAAAAAAAAGTTAATGTAGCCTACTGTAATTAGTCTTCATTTCCAATGCAAAACAATATTTCGATTTGTAAGGCTGTTTTTCTTATTCATTGAACCATGAGGGAGGTATTGCCTTACAAAAAGAGGTCAGTGAGAAAATGTTTAAAAGACTGTTTTGATTTATACAGCTTCATTTTACTAGTTCAAACTGACTGCTCAGTGTCCCCTAGCTAGTTTAGGGGGGTTGGTGGTGGGGGTCAGATGGTTTACAGTCTATCTAAACTTAGTTCAGAAGAGTATTAGGTTAGAAAATACATTTGCCCGATTTAACGTGACTTCCAGTATAAACCATTCCTACTTCTGGCCTTCTATCCGAATACAGAGACAGATAATTTTGTTGGTTGAAAAGATACAGATACAGATACAGATAATGATGTCTGTGTACGTCTCTAATTTCAAACCCAGTATTTATTGTGTTGTTGACTTTTTGCGTTCTATACTCATTGCATTACCCTGTCTTGGGACTGAGTTAAAAAATACATGATAACCATGTTATCATCCTCAACTGCCTTCCCCTAGTTTTGCCTGATTTTCATTTGCATGGCATCAGATATCGACTATTTCTGCTAAATAAATCCTGTTGACAGTGTTGTCAAGCTGCATCTTGTACCTCATCGACACCAATTTATTTCTCAAGCTGTCATTTTGTTACTGAACTAGGTTTGTGGTATAAAATCCAGCGTTTCCTGGGGCTGCAATTGGATCACCCCCTGCTATATGTACATTCAAATACCGAGGGAAAGTGCTGTTCTGTATATCAAACTCCACTAGTCTGCAGCAGAAATCCTTTGTGCGGACATCTCTGTGACAGCTCCTTGGCAACTTGTACGCCTGTGTGCCACAAGCTCCCTAAGCTGACTGTTTGGATCAAGTGGGAAGAGGCAGCAATCCCAAAGAGAACAAAATAGCAGATCCCAGCAGCTTTCACAGGCGATGCTATGAGATTTACTAGACTAGAGAGGAGGGTGTGGAAGTGTGTGTGTGTGTGTGTGTGTATTGTGTGTGGTGGGGAGGGGCATAGATGTACTTTGAAATCTTTTGAAATGCCAGACAAATAGGAGTCACAAGAGGCATTATGTTTCCATAACGATGATGCAGTGAAGCTTAAGTGTAGCGTCAACATGCAAATGTGTAACTATAAAGCAGTGACATTTTTATTTTCTTTTAAAAGGCTTAGGAAATGGATGAAAGCCTTTATTTTTCTTCTTTTCTTCTTTCTTTTTACCACTTGCACTTTGAAGTGTCAAGTTTATCAGTTGTTGTCTATTACTAACACACTTGCAAAATTCTCATATTTTAAAATGAAGTTCAAAAGGTAAATAACCATGTGACTATTTTTTTTATGTATATGATTTCACTGAGTGTTGTTTACAATTATTTGCTTATAAAAGGATGTATTATGTAATCATGACAATTATTATTTTACATTTTTCGGGATTCTGAGTGCTGAATAAATATAGAATTCCAGACACCCTCTGTTATTCTTTGTTGATTAAAAAAAATGTATTTAATTCAAACTTTTTCCCATGTGACACCCAAATGCAGATAAAATCAAAGATGACTCTGAGCACAGAAAGCTTTGTTTACATTTCATTTTTTCCCCCTCTCATAATCCTCTAAACCACACATGGTTACGCACTCTCTGTCACTGATTCTCGACCAACTGAGCTTTAAAGAAACGGGTAGAATTGGTTCCAGTCCGGTGGACACTCCACATCATTTAATGTATTCCAGTCTATTACCACTTTTGTTCTGACACCTCATTCTTTTCCACCAATATATGAGCAGGTCATTCAATAACTGACACCTCTCTTCCATACCGTAGTCACATCTCTGTTGCTGTTTGAGCATGTGTCACAGCTGAGAGGCCTGAATTTCAAGAGATAGATTTGCTGACAGAGACATCCCATCACTCCTTGGGCTGAGGCTCGCACAGGAAATGCTACACTGTAAAGGTGCAGTAGCCTTGTCACTTTCATCTGAGGTAATTGATCACAGCAGACAACAGCTGATGTGTGCAAGTCAATTGTAGGGGGCAAAAGGATGCTGCTTATTCAGATAAAAGATCTCTAACATCCAACCAGTCACTTTCATTGATAGGTTGGCATCATGATCGACAGGAAATCAAGCTGGCAGGATGTTTCTTCTTAGGAAATGTACATATATTTTGGTAAAATATGACCATACAATCAATATATTTCTATAACTTAAGTCATTGACTCCCCATTAGGACAAAAATCCCTCACCACACACTCTGTAGGCTGTCCATATGAAGCATTCGAAGAGAGGTATCTAGCAGTCATAGTGTAGGTGCACTGGGAAAACCATTCTGACAAAAAAAAAAAAGAAAAACACCAAGCATACCCTGGGACTTCTCAAATGCCACTTAGCATTCAAGGGCTTCGTGATTCATTAGTAGCCCAGCAGACTGGTTAGATGGAAGCATCTGTTATCTGGTTCCAGTCCTTATGCCATCAATGTCACAAATAATCACATACAACAGGTGGTTTTACAGCTACAGGTACTTTAGGATCCAGCACTCTGCATTATCTTGTATTACTCTGCACTATTTATACAAAATGTTGACATCATTTTTGAGATTATTGAGAAGTGAGAAGATACATTTATATGTGCAGTGTGGAGCTGAAATTATAGTGTACCAGATTTAAAAGCAAGACATTTGGAAAAAATGACCATGACTTAGAACCACAAACAACACAAAGTTTTGATCAAAGAATCTTCATCAGGTCTACAAACAAATTACATTATACAAGAATATGACAATTTATCAAGTCTTAGTCATTTAACGCCTTAAAAATAGTAAATAGCTCAACATGTTATGAAAATGTCATGAATTCTGTTTAAATAAGGCTAGTGATGTTTTGTTTTGTTATTTTTTAATCAACAAATCTCATAAAAAGACCCAAAACGATGCATTAATGAACTGATTGCACTAGTAAGTGTATATATATATATATATCTGAGTATCTGCCTGACACTGTTTATTCATGTGTATCACAGACCTCTATTGTTCTCCAAAAACTATTTAAAACACATCAATCAGCCATTCTGTTGCAGTGGGTGTCATGATCCTTCATCTATGACTATATGAACATGGGTGCTGTAGTTTACTTTGAGTCATACACCGTCCCACATACACCGTCTTGCTGCTATGAGTACTCACTAGAGCATATTAATCTATGGCCGCGAATAGTCAACCAACAAATGCACTATTTTCTCCTGTTTGAGTAAGCAAAATATTTGTGACCTGTTTTACAGATTTATATCTTCAGTATGAATGAATGGCTTTGCAGCTGAGTGCAACAGACCTAATACTGAGAGACAGACTAACACATTGTTGGTCTTCGCTTTGCTTGCAAATTTGTGATTTGTGATATTGGGCTATACATATAAAATTAACTTGATTTGACTTTTTATGGGATTGTTGCTACTAAGAAAAACAGTGACATATAGAACACCTGCCATGTCTTTTAAAGGCGACATCTCCATAAATGACTAAGTGCTAGAGGCCATGTGTGCAGGGACAACAAGGGTGTATTCAAGCACACCTGCTATTTTTGTTAATGTTACATGTTAATGTTAGGGTTGGTCACTATTATGAACATCCCTATAATTTAATGCAATCCAGTATAATAACAGCAAAGATACCTTTATGAAGCTTGTAATGTTCAGCATACAGGTTGTTTATTCAACTACAGTATACTGTATGATTAAAAAAAAAATAGATCAACACCTCCTTGTCACAGTCTCAACAAAGTTGTAATATGGAATATAAAGTTCATTACACAGTATAATTCAATACATAGACGGTGTAATGTTTAATTCTGCATGGTACAACCCGTGTAAACAAACACATCTATGCTAAAATATCCACAGTAGTTAACAGAGCAGTTTATGTTGTTATTTATTTAATGTTTAATTGCCCCTCATTTTCCATCATGCACATTTAGGTTTATTGATTCAATGGCATACTGAGTCTACTGTATATAGAGGACTGTTTTATCACAGAGCACTGGAAACGAAGATGTCACAATTATTATTTTTTCTGTCTGTTGAATATTTATTGGCTCCTGTGTCATCCTTTGAAAGACACTGTCCACATTTCTTTTCCCTCTAAAGTAGCCCTAACGCAGGCTGAGTTGGAGGTTTCTGACCCTTCTCGACCTGTCTCTCCCGCTGAGAAAAGACATCATAATTACCTGAGGCTGTGAACTTGTCCCCTTTGAATGGGGGGAAATGATGGAAGTGATGATGGATGTGGAAGTCTCCTGTGGACATAATCACACCATCTTCAGAACCAAAAAATTATTGTGAGAACACGCAACAGGGAGCATCTGGTAAGGGATGGACGACTTTGCTAAAATAGGAAGCAGGGATCCATTTTGACATTAGGTGCATTATCCATATTGTCCTCTGATGAACAAGGTGAAGAAGCATCGTCATTTGTGAAAAAGGATAAATCTTTCATCATTTCTTTATTCATAATTTTAGAATATTCTGTTCAGATAACTTTTTTTAATGAGATGACCAGTGACTATAGTCTTGTTATATGCCGTTCTTTGTTTTCCATTCATGTTGTTTAATCAAAGATCCAATTTTTTTTTTCTCTCTTTTCTTCTTGAACATCCCTTCATCAGTCATAATTCTTATTATCAGAATTCAACATCTGGTGGTCCTCCCATCCAAGCTGTTTTCAGTGTTTTTGATGTTTTGCTTCAAGTATCTTTTAACATGTATCTAATGTGCAATGTATAGCTTAGGCACACCTTACCAGCTGTGATCCATATGTTGTTAACACACTGCAACTGGAATATGTTAACACATTACAGTATCTTCCAATTACTGTTGTAATTTGAAGTACTATTCCAATTTAGATCATTTGTGTCATATATATATATACACTGATGTCTTGAACTGTTTTTCAGTTCTCTTACATGTGAACAAAATAAACTTGAGGAATAGTTTATCTTGTGTTTTTTACAAAGAAAAAATAAGACAATGCACATAAATAATTCTAGTCTCATTTCCATGAGACACATTAAAGGGTACTGGGCAAAATCAGATTTCTCAGTTTTAAATTGCCACGGACACAATAGCAATTTGAGGGTTGTTGAAGTTGAGATGGTGCAAGAGATCTCTCAGGCTTGTCGACCTTTATCTCAGCAAACATCTGAATCCCTATACAAAAAAGCAGAAAATGAGCTATTGATTTTCCCTTTTTCTCCCCTCCCCTCCTTTCTTATTCCCCTCCGGTATTGTCATTCCATAGTCTAAATGAAGGTCAGCATTGGTTTCCTTGTCACTGCCACAGAGATGCACAGTAGAAATATAGCAGCTCCATGTTTTTGAAAGAAAAAGGTCTTGCAAGATGGGAAGAGGTTGCTTTTATCTTTAGGGATTAATTGGTTCAATAAAACTTTTCTCTTTAGAGCAACATGGTTTTCAGTGTGTGCTAAATGTGTGCAAACAGTGTGTGTAAGTATAGAGTATATGAAGTATATCTATACAGTATGAACAACATATGCACACACATGCACGCACACACAGTTTGCTGCATTAAAGAAAAACACCACTCACATTTTAGGTTTGATGTAGGACACTACGCAGTATTATTACAACAAGTCCCCCAAATTAAACAACCACAAAGGTCATTTGACCATTCACCTCAGAACGACCCATAGGACTGTTTTCTAATCAGACGCCTCTATCAGCAGTAATTGGCAGGACATCATTTGTCAAATCACTGTTAAAAATAATTATGTTTAGGCACCAAAAAAACACTTAGTTAGGGTTAGGGTTTGAGTTGAAAGGATCTCTTGAAATGTGGTGTGGGTTAAAGTTACTACTTCCTTAAAGTTAGGCAACTTTTCCCTAAACTAATAGAAAAACTAAAGGCATCTCAACTAATGTGTGAAATCAAAGAAATGCAGAGACATGACCATTTTTTTGTTCTAAGTGAGCTCATTACTATCAGTTTTGAAACAAAACAAATCAGACTCTGCAACATCTCAGATTGAGTGCAGACAAACTCTTCTGTCTTATCTCTGGCTATGAGAGGAATCTAAAGTTCTCTAATATAGACTGAACTGCTCCAGCAAATAAGGATAACAGCTGAAACTCTTTCCCCTAAGGATGAGCCTCTATGTTTAAATAATCTTTCATAAGCCATCATATCTATCTGGAGTTACACCCCAGTAGACTTACTGTAAGATCAAACGTTTGTTACCTGTCTAAGTCTTTTGTCCCAATGTGCCTGCAATCCTCTCAGCTTTCTTGCTATCTAAATTAAATTGAGAGAAAAGAACTAAATTTGACGTTTTCTTTTACACCTTTGTACCCACAGCGCAACCCAATCAACAACATTGTGTTTCATTTGACCCAAGATTGTTTTCTTGTCATCTGATAGGCAGTGGCAAAGATTCCTGTCAAGATGTTAGCGACATCAACGGGATCAAACGCTTTCTTAAATCTGTAGTGACATCAGTGTGTTTGACTTGCCGTGCCTCTCTCATCTCAATTCATCACCTTCCCAAGGTGAGCACGCTATCATGCCAAATCCAACTCAATATACAGTACGGAAGCCTTTTTTGCATATTCTTCATGCTTGTTTATGGTTTACTGAGCAGGTCACTTCCCCTGCTTGCTTGAACAGCTGCTTCAGTGATGACCCCCCCTTCCTAACAGGGGTTGGAAGACTACTTGTGTGCTGCTCCCTGTCAAGTTCTCCTTTGCTTGTGAGGCCTGCTGGTGACCTCATGCACAGCCTTTACTGGGGCCATATGAATAATTTATCCTTTGAATTTAGCCCAACCCTGACATTTCGATGTTTGATGCCCACAGGCTTTGGCTTTAACAATATAGATAGTGCTCCTTTCCTCTGCACATCATCAGATAAAGTCTGAAAGCACAGCTAGTGCACTCAATATCAAAACCATGGATATCAGGGATGCTGTATGTTCCACACACTGGATTCCTCTATTCTATTAACTCTTACTGCAGTATCTCTACCCATACAATTGGATTTTATATAGGTTGCAAACATTTGAGTTGGAAATATTGTGTTCTGTCAATAAGAAGATAAGATAAGATGGAAATTTAATAATCGCCATGGGACACCATTACAGAGAAAAAAGAAACAGTGTACATGAGAGAAGAATATTAATAAAAATACAAACACAGCAAAAGAGGGTTGTATAAAGACACACAAAAATACAAAATGAACATTTTTGGCTCTAGAGCAGGTTAAACTCTACTTTGGTGTGTATGAATTGTAAAAATTAATGTCCCACACTATATAAAGTACGGTAATAAGATCAGCAGTAGTTGCAACAGAACAAACTGAAGAAGAGGCATTGTACAAAATGGATAGCCTTGTTCACCTGTTTTTAATAGACTGCATTTTAACCTTTGACCCTAACTCCTTAATTTATAGTCACAAATCACAGTGCCCTGGGTTGAGCATGAATAGCATGTTATGTAGACCTAAGTCTCCTTTAGAGGAGCAGTCAGTGCTGCCCTCTCTCCTACAGCATCTCTTTTTTGTCAGATCGGTCCCAGTTTGTTGATTTACACACAGGTACTTGTAGGTCTGCACCATCTCCACCTCTTCACCCTGAATGATGACAGGTGTCAGTAGCTTCTCGCTCTGGCGGAAATCCACCACCGGCCCCTTGATCTTACTGACATTTAGTTGCAGATGGTTCTCCTTACTCCACCAGACACCCACTATAATGAAATCATCAAAGAACTGCTGGAGGGTGCATGATCCAGAACTGAACCTGAAGTCAAAAGTGCAGCTAGTGAGTTATGACAAAAAGGGACCCTTGTGTATTAAAGTGGATAGTATTTATTTCTTTGATGATCCAACATAGTTAGATCCATTAAAAAAACAGCCAGTTACATTGCAAAGGATATTTTCAGCATACTGTAGGTCATTATATTGTATTGCTCACATAACATGGAAAACATCCCTGAATTTATGTACCAGGCCTGACTACTCAGTAGTAGTTGATCAGTAGTAGTTGTTTTTTTTTTTAATTTCCAAGTTACAGTAATGGAAAACAGCATAGCAGATTTATAAATCACCAAACAAATGACATCTACAAGTGTTTATATCCTGTATTTTTGCACTGTTTACTGTGTAGGGAATTATAAAACACCTTTTTCCACACAGTTGCACATTATTTCTGCATTCAACTTTCAAAAATCACTATACTTACTTACTTCTGAATATACCACTTTCAAACAAAAGGAAAGAAAACAAAAAATACACCTACATCACTGAATTCTTTTAAAAATACAGCACACCTTGCTAAAACCTTGAATCATTTTTATCAGTCAACCATTCACATTACATACCCAGCTATTCAGCCTCCCTCATACAAAGATAAATTTCAATTGACTAAATGCCAGGCACTCGGCTGGTACAATGCAGAAGTTCTCTTTACTCTCAAAGCATCTCACTTGCATCAATATCAGGCCATCCATGACATGCTCACATAGATTCTTTTCTTCACTGTTCTTTATGTCTAATAAAACTCCCCCTCAGTTTACTTTCTGAAAAGACTTTGAGGGACGTTTTCTAAAATGTTGTACTCTGGCATTTTCTCAGATCTGACTTTTTTTCCCCCCAAGGACATCTCCTCCTGCTGCCAAGACCTGTCAGGCAGGAGCATCTCAGAGTAAAGGGGTGAGAGGACACCAATTAGAAAGCCATCCTCGGCCAAGAGAGCCAGCGGCACAGCTTGCCACAGGAAGTGGGATGTCTGACTTCCTGCATGGGGTCACAGCTGTTTGTGGGGAGGTTAGCGCTAGCAGCCAATACGCGGTACCGTTTAGCGTCTGACGAGGCATGCCTCATTTGAATAGCAAAGAACCATCTCAATGTCACCAATAAATTTACATGATTTCTTTCCTGCTACAGCTGGGATCAGAGCAGGGACTTTGCTGGAATTAGGGGAGTGTGACAATGTCAAAAGAGCAGGACCAGCTCGTTTCAAGTTGGCCAGTTTTGAAGTTAAGATTATTACTTTATATATATAAAAATAGTATAATTTAATAATTATTTTATAATAGATGATATTTATAATAGGTACAATTTGTACACATAAAAGATCTTTAATCAGTGCACACACAATAATATCATAGACTAAAAGTATTGCTAATATAGCTTTACATATCAGCTTTTTATGGCATTTTTCTTTATTTTTGAGAGGCAGGAAACACAGGGTGAGGAGGAGATGATATGCGAAAAAGATGGCCAGCTGGACATAAACTGGGAACCTGCAGTTACATTGCCAGGCTTTTTAGTGCATTTGATAAAATACATTTTTTGTGTTGAAGAGTCTGTGTAATGGATATGGTTGTGTTACTGTAATATATGTGTAGTTGTGTTTGAAATTAAGTAAAAATGTCAATGAATGTTACGAACAGCATTTAAGGTAATACAATGGTCCTCTAAAATTGTATTATTTTGAAAGTGTTTCTTTAGAGATATAATAATCCCACCAGTGATTATTTTTTTCTGAGTATTGATAAATGTCTGGATTAATGAGTGTTTGATTTTGGAAAGAAACTCGTCAAACATAAGAAAAGTAATCACGAACTAAATCTCAAAGCAGCTTCTTCAGTGCATAAGAGAGATTCAAGTATCTTTACATGAGGTGGCGAACAACTGGAAGTGTGGCAGGGATGGAGGCGTGTGATTGGCTCCTGCTATGAGCAGCTGTCTAGAATGCCCATATTTGGGCTCAACCCAATTACATCCTCTGATCCCCAGTCACTGGGCTGATTCAGTCAGAACCATTAATCTCCCTGGCTGAGTAGTATGCCATGTGTTAACAGCCAAGACCCTGCACCCCCACCACCAAGGTTGAAAGTCATGCCAATCATATTGACTCCTTTGACTCTGACGTCCCCTTGGGTTCCACATGATTATGGACAAACCTCTGATGACTCGAGAAAACCCATAATACATAACACTCCATTCAACACTGTCAGCCTGGTATTTCTGGACCGAGGTTCAAACAGTGTGCATTTTCAGATCTGTGGTGCAGGTGTGCTATGCTGGAAAAGGGATGGAAGGAGGTCAAAAACATTTTCAGATCTGGGATGTTAACGACAAAATATCCTGCAGCTGTGTCAGGGACCAATTCCAACAAATCATTTTCAAAAGGGACAGTAGTAAACAGTAGAGTTTTTTTTTTCTTTTTTTCCCCCTAACTGCCTATTTCAGAGAAACGAAAGGCACCTTCACCTCATGGTCTACAAATGTCTCTCTGGACAAAGAGAAAAAGAAAGAACAAAAGAAACAAAACCATTTTTCTTTTACTTTTGCTTCCTTCAATTTTCTAACTATTTCAAAGATGAAGAAGACATTTGATTTAAACCTTTGCTTCTCTGCCTCAACATAACCAATAAAAAAGCAACCCATCAGATTGTTTTCACCTCTGATTTGCTTGTGTAACTGTGATTAATGCTCATAACCAGGGGAAATAGAAGGCCAGGCTAATGTAAAAATTAGGAGAAGTAGCTTAATCAGGGTCTGAATTACATGGACCCTCGGTTCCAGTTTAGTGAGCCCTTTTTGTTCACAAAGATTAAGGGAGGAGTCAGGCAGTCCTCTATTGTTCCACTGAGAAAAGAAACTCATTTGCTTTGAACGATAAATGTCTTTCGAGCATAAATCATGTCTCCTAATCCCTTTACCAATGCCACGTAATGCAAATTGTCTCTCATTTACAGATCACACAATGGAGACAATGATGGAAGTTTGCACACAGAGCCCGTAGCGTTGTCCTTCCTGCTGAGGAAAGATGGACTTTCACCTAAAATTGCAAAACTGACGTTGTCTTTTGGCTTACACCATGTTTGCTCATTTTGCATCTCTCTTTGACACCAAATTTAAGATTTATTTTCATGTAATTTATATGAAAATAACACTTAGACAAAATGCAGGTGTGACTTGTTTTCAACAGGCCATCTACCACCAACTTTTAACTTGGGTCCAACTTGGGTCTATTATACACCTTTCTACTCCAAACACCATATGAGTCATCTACCCATAGGAGGCAGGTTGACATTTAGCTTTGTGTGTGCTCCATTTCTATTCCCATGACAATGGTGACTTTACAAAACATGCAGGCATCTAAATTTCGAAAGGAAGAGGGCATATTAAAAAGGAATGAAAAACAGTCCCCTGTGTGCTGCTTCTTCATTAGGAAGCAGCTTGTCGATTTACCAAGTTTTTAGAGCATGCATGATTTTAAATACCTAGTTCTGTCTGGTTTACTTACTTGACAACCAACAACTAACAAACACAAATGGTTTGCAACACATCTTTTACACATTATGGAATAGGATTTCAGAATATATCCTATAGGATTACAGGAGGATATGATATCAGCATTCAGGATGTATTTGCTCCATAGGAACTTGCTGTCTGCAACATGGTGTGACCTTACCTTTCATACTAGAATAAACACTACAGGGCACACTGAGCAGGTTTTATCGACAGCTCTTCACTGTGTGATGTCCTCTCTGCAGCTTTGAGAATAAAACGCAAACAAATAAAGCTTGGGTGATGTGCATTTTGTGTGCCAAAAAATCCCATTGTATATCTGTGCCTGTGTTTGTGTGTCTGTTCACTGTAAAAGTATATAAAGAACTATATTCATGTGTGTGTCTGCTTAGCCTACAAGCAGGGGGCCTGTACATGTAATATATTAAGATCAGTGTGTGTTTTGTTTGTCTGCCTCTGCGTGTACTTACTTGGTCCTGGAGGATCACATTGTTTTCAGAGGGTCCTGTGTGTGCTGGCAACATCTGCTTTGAGCGGGTGATCCATCTCCTTTTAGCTGCCATATAACAAGTCATGAGGGATTCTATTCAATGAATGCCCAACACAGGGGGCTCCATCATAAAATTTACCATCTCACAAAGGCATTGTAGAGGTTGTGCTTTTTACTTCCTACAACTGTGTTAATTTAATTGCTTTCCAATAATGACTGTAAATATATTTTCTGTCTTGATCAGATCCATGTTGGTTTTTTTCATACAATAAACAGTAGCTGCAATTTCAGTTTCTAATAAGAACACAATGAAATATTCCCTGCTGCTTATTATCATTAATGTCATCTGTGGTTGGTGTACAGTTCAGCATGTTTGCACAGAACACAGTAACAGTGTCAGCAGTGCACTTTCAACACTGGCAGCATAGTAGGAGTTAAAAGTAAGCTTTCATCCCTTCTTTGGATAGAAGACTGTTTTTAAATGCCCCTGGCTTTCTTCCAAGCTCCTAGCCTCAAGCCTATGGATCTAACAAGCATGATGCTTTGAGGATTGACTTGTGATTCAACCCAAATTTACAAGCTGATTACTATGCAGACACTGAGTCAAGACGAGTACAAAAATGTGCTCCTTATTTTTACCAACAATCTTTTGGATGTCCAGAGAATTAAATGGTGTGCATGTGTATTTGTATGTTTGTGTGTCTGTGTGAGCGTGTATTTAATGGGCACCAGCTGAAACTTTGATATAATTGATAAAAGAAGCTGTTCCCCTAATCCTAATGGTACAAATCCTTATGATCCTTTATGCACAGACTTGCAGAGGATCAAAGAAACAGAGTTTTGCCATGGGCGATAAAAGATGTATTAAAAATGAATTTGAAGGATATATTAACAGGATAAAAATCTTGCAATTTATTCAATTGATAAGTTCAGCAGTGCCTGTAGTTCACAGGCTATTTTCATCATTCACAAATAAAACTGCTCTGATAACTACTAAACCAACTATTCTTTGTCATAGCTAGAAACACATACTTTTCTCTGTCTCTAATGAGCTGTTTCTCAAAGTAAAAGTCTCCATGGGCGTGGGCTCATTACATCATTTGTCATACAGAATGTTCTCAACTGTATGATATGAGCTGAATTCATATATACTGTATATCAGTAATTTGGTGACAATCTCTGCATGTGATTTTTAATCTGAGGGCTTTCATCACCCACGCGGACAAGGAGTAACACATAAACCAGCTGAGATCAGTGGTGAAGTTCTCACATGTCTAACAAATCTTCTCTCCAATTAGCGCACATTCATATCAACGCAGAAGCATCAACAAAGAAGCAATCCAAATTTGCTTTACCTAGCTTCTTCCCAAGTATATAGATAGATAGTTGTCCTCAAGGAGGAAATTCTCTTCCACAATAGTTGCATACACATACAAGGAAGACATTCAGAATTATGAGGAGTTGTACAAAATACAGGATTTACAGGGACATTTAATTACAGGGGTCACGCAACAGAGACTAAAACATGGATTGACACTCTACACACCACAGACTGCATTACTTGTAACTTAAGAGGAGGTTACTTATTTCAAGATGATTGTATGGCTGTGGGAAAACTCTTGCCAAAACAGGCCATTCTACACATTGGTAGTCTATACATACAGCCAGAAGGAAGGAGGGTAAAGTGCTGGTAGAGTGGGTGGTCTGGGTCATGTGTGATTGTGATTGCTTTGCGGATCAGGTATGAGGTGACACAATCGGATAAGTTGGGGGTGGGAATACCAATGAGTTTGCTGGCTAAATTAATTATCCTTAAGAGTTTATTCTTATCGGTGACTGTAAACATATGGAAAAAACAGATGGCACCATACAGAAGAACTGGCTCAATAATGCTACGATACAGGAGAAACAAGATGGGGTTGGACAGACAAGTGGTTTAGTTTACAGATGGCTGTAAGTCAGTGTTGACAACACTTGTTGTTCCCTGCTGACAATCCATGGTATGCCGATTGAAACTGAGGTTATTGTCCAGTATGTTGCCAAGGTAGACCAAAGAGCAGTTCTTTAGTGTTTGAGATGTTAAGGTGGAGAAAGTTATCGTCACACCATGTGCTAAAATGGGATATGGAATGTTAATAGGCAGAGAGAGAGTCATTGTTGTTATTGAGTAGTGTGAGGATGGCCGTGACATCGGCATATTTTGAGTAGAGGGTAATGGTGGATGGACTTGGATGACAGCTGTTTGTATAAAGGGTACAGAGAAATGAACTGAAGGCTGATTTATGGTAGGTCGCTTGGCACTTTTGATAAGTGTCGCTCAACAGAAATTAAAGAGTTGCACCACGCTTTCAATTTATGCTTCAATAAAACGTTTCAGTCGTCTCCATTGAACTAATTAAACAAGGATGTTACAAGTCATCTAAAGTTACAGACCAAAATATCAATAAGGAAGTTCAGTGAAAACTAAAATCTCCATGTTGATATTAGTAACATTACCCAATCACATTGCACGACAAAATATGAGTCTGCAACTTAAAAAAAATCTCCAGGTGCGAGATGTGAAAGGAAAATGTTGAGCGACCTACCATAAATCAGCCTTGAGTACGCACCCTCATGGAGCACCGGTAAAATGGTGGATGACAGTGAATTGTCAACCCTTACTGCTTGTGGTCTGTTGGAGAGGAAGCTATGGATCCAGTGGATTAGTGGTGATGGAACTTGTAGGTGCTTCCATTTCTTAATTATCTGATGGCACTGGATTGTGTTAAAAAAAAAAAAAAAAAAAAAAAGTGTAAGTGCAGATGCAAGGACAGAGCAGGAGGACACAAAAGAAAACAAATGCAATGGGTTTCTTCAAAGAAAAGTGCATTCCTCGAAATTAACTATAAGGGCAAAGATTTTCCAACTCATGATCACAATAGATGTGTTGTAAGCAAAAAAGAGGTTTCTGTTAGAGGTGACCTGGCTGTGAAAAAAAAAAAATCACAAAGTCACACAAAAAAGCTGTCGTTTTGTCTTAGGTAGAGTGATTTCAGTGGCTGAGGAATAGAGTGAGACAAGTCCTGGTGAAATAGGGTGCTGTTCCCTCACAGGTGATCTATAGTTTGTCAGCACCAATCAGCCTGGAATGGGAGAACAGTCCATTCATCTGCTCATGGCTTATTGAAGAGGGTGGGCTGCTTTTGAATGCCTCAAGCCCACAGCTCCTTCCAGAGACACTATTGGATTGAACCTATTTATCTTCCTCTTTATCAGTTGAGAAGGCACTTTTTGATTTATACGTCCATATGATTCTGCTCACTGTGAAGACTTCCCCTGTACGCAGCACTGGGGCTAGAGATCCTAAGCATGAAAAATAGTTGCAATGAATATGTCTTACTGACGTCTAGTAAATATCATCAGGAGGTCTCTGCAAAACAGATGTAAATGGCATCACCTCAGTAGTTCTTCCAGACTTTAGTACAAGTGATTAAGATATGGATGATTTTATGCTGAGAAAAAAATATGGTATTTTGGGTGCTCTGAAATGGAAACACATGCTTATTACTTAGCTTTGCATTTAGACAAGGTATCTCAAGGTCGTCAGAGGATTCCAGTATAGCACCATAATAGTATGCAGTACTGCCAATAAATTCATTTCAGAACCACACGCTGATTGTAGGTGTACTGTGGATGCACTCCAGGATGTTTTAGATTACATAAATCCAAGTTTTACTCCCCAAAATCTGGTGGATATCCCTTGTGCCTGAATGCACCAAAGCATCTACTGCATACACATCTCACTGCACATTCAATTAAATAAAGCAATACCTTTCACCACTGATATAATAATAATAAAAGGAGATATTAATGCATCACAAATTCTGCTGACTCAGAGTTTGTGGTTAATATACTGTTATATAATGTGTCATTTCAGCCAAGCAATTTGGTCAAATATGCACTCCAACTGAACCGATAATTCCCATAAAGCACAACAAGCCATGCTTTATTGGTTGCCAAGCCAATTCTTGTGGAAACCAGGGAGCTTGTTAGTAATATAATTGTGCTCCCCCTTTTTACACTTGGAACAGGTGTTTAGAACCATTGTATCAAAGTCATACAACTAGTTATTGAAGAACAGTCAGTCGCTATTGTGTTTGTATTTCCTGGGAAGGACAGCCTTACTGGAATTATAACCCTTCTGGTGTATAGAGTTGGTTTCTGATTGTCGTTTTCATTTCAGATCCATTTCCAAATTGATAAAATACATTGTTCTTTTTTCAATATTATTTTGAAGGTAGATTAAATAATAAATTCAGATTCAATAAAATGCATATGAACTCCAACCCCAGCTGCATCAGTGTTGTCCAGTACAAATATTATAATGTAACACCCTGTCATGTAATAATGACTACACATTTAACAGGAAACATGCTAGTTCATGACTGTATTTAATTTCGCTATCTATCAGTTCGAAAAATTAAGAAAGGAAGATTTGGACCCACGTTCAGCTGTAGTTTCATAAGCTCAAAATCCTTTTCTGTAATGTGTTAGGATTATGTATAGATAAACAGACAATAAAAACACTTTTAAAATTTAAGTACAGTACAGCAGTAATGACTGTAAGACAGCAGGCTATAGTGCTAATTGTCATAGGTGTTGATGGGCCCAGTGCAAAGTTGGGAAATTAATTAGCCTATGATTAAGCAGCTCTCTTGTTAAATATGGTATCTGGAGCTAACAGGCAATTGTTAGTTTGTAGGTCTACACATAATAACATAAATTGTGAATGCACAGTGAATGGCTGACACATACAGAGACAATTAGATGCATCAGCTATGTAATAAGACACCAGAATAGAACAAAATAAAAAAAAAGGCTAGCTACAAATTAAATGTCAGTAATTTTGCTTTGTATGATTTTCAAATCAACAGTAATTTACTCACTGGAATATCTTTTTTTCTGTTGTTACGTAAATTCAGAATAATAAAATATAGCATTATAATGATAATAATAAAAAAATGAAATATTATTTCTATAACACCAGTTGTTGGAACCCCAGGATATTCAACCAGAGCTTCAGAGTTTAAACTTTCAGTCAAATACATATTTCTCTGTTAATAATTAATATAAAGTCAGGTTGCTACACTCTTATGTTCTGAGCCTTGAAGGGATCAAGGAGGTGGTAACCTTCTGTTTTGATCATTCTTTTCTGTAAGTCCTCTCTGTAAGTTTGGTGTCTAATGTACAGCAAAATACTTAATTATGGGGTGTAGTCAATAGAAACGCATAATCATTGTTAAGAATGCCCCCTCGCTACTGCCGTCCTTCATTAAACTGGCATCATCAGAATTTGGATTGTGTCCATTTATGACATCATCTTTAATGTCATCAGCAACATCAGTCATTTAAATTCTAAGACATATCACCTTTCTCTTTTATATGTGCAAGATTACAAGATGTTTTCAGCCAGAGCAAGACAACCAATGAGTGCTAACCTTTTATCAGTGTCATTATCAAGCTGCCATGGTGACAGCTTTTGGAAAGTACATTGATGTTGTTGTGAAATTCAACTGCCTTGCTATGCAGCAGATATCAGTTAAATAAATCCTACTCCACCAGAGTTGGCCCTTAACATTCTGTGAACCCAGCATTAAACCACAACTCACCACAACGCATCTTCCAAATTTAGCCTTACCTCCCTGCTGCTCAGCACCAACTTTTTTAAGGCAATTCAAGATTTCATCTTAAAAGAGTGGAATTTACTGCACTGCCGTAAAAGAAAGTACTACCAGAGAAGCACAATGCATGTTCAATAAAATAATATGAGATCATAAAGGGTGAGCAATAATGCATCTTGGTGGCAGATTAAATGAAAATCAGGGAACCAATAAGGCTTGTAATAATGTACTCTGACAGGCGGGCTATAAAACGGAGGAGACACTCTTACATCTCAGTATGGTATATCATGTTTTTTCAAGAAAGAAACAAGTCAGCAATTGACATAACTTTGGATAATGTCAATTAGAGAAGACATTCTAAATTAAATAACAAAGTTATTCATTTTTGACAAAGAAAGTTATAGAAAGGTGAATAAATGTTGCCTCACACTAAAGTCATCTCACATAGAAATATTTGAATTATTCATGATAATTTGTAATACTACAAAGACTCTGTGGATAGATAAAGACAGATAAAGCCAGTGGTGAAGGCCTCAAGAATCCTCTAGAAATGTGATTATACCTCAGTGCCATTCCATTCTCTAGTAAAAACATGGACATAACTGCACAGATGAAAAAAAAGTAATGTTTAAGTTTAAATTCAAAATGTTTTAAGGTTTCATCACAGACAACAAATATTCTAATGGCATGCCTATTCACACGGTGCAGGACTCAGATGCAAATCCATGCAGTCTTTCTCTGTCTTCATCATTTCATGCCCAGAGGTATCAAAGCCTTTCTCTTTGTTGCCATGGAAACTTTTTACCCTTTACATTTCCTATTGTCACTTGTGTTTTTTGTGCTTGTCCATCTCAATGAGGCAGAGTTTTGATGGTATTTGCCATGAGACACTTACAACAGGATTATAATGGGAGTGGATGAACTCAGAGACATACATCATGTAAGGTGTCGTAGGACCTTGGCTCAGGGAATTAAACCTTCATTTACAGAGAAATTCAGTGGCAAAGTAGTAAAGGAATATACATTTAGATGGAAAACAGAAAGGATTACATGTTGTCATGAATTGACAATTGATCACCTTGATCATCAATGGTTGCAATCATGTTAAGACACATCTATCTGTGAATCAATCTGTGTATCTATGTATGAATGCATTCATTTGTACCTATCTATACTTTTTTTCTAGCTGTTAAACAACAGTGTGAATGTAATATCGAGGTGATGTAACTCTCAATCACAAAGGCTACAACAGGGAAGGGTATCATTTGGCCCTTTCAGCGGAGCTTTTCTTGTTGATTACTGAGTGACTCATCTTTTTGTTAAAAATTGGCCATCAGGGTAATTGTATGTTTTGGAAGTATGTGTGTACATGTATATATCCATTTGTGTGCGTCTTTCCAAGAAAGAATAAGTAAGATATTTTCACCTTTACGGGTAGCGCCATCTAGATGTAAATGGTAATAAAAATGCAAACTGTCACACTTGAAAATATGTATGAGCAGCCACAAAATCAGCAAAGTCAAAATGGCCACAGCAATACTAAATAGCTGAGTGGTTAAATCTAACAACAATGAAAACATATTGCCTTTACTGTAGTAACAAGCTAACATCATGATTTATGACATGCCCTGAGGTGGTATCTCACAATGATAGGATGGAGTTAGTTTACTAGTTTGAAAAATAACCAACTTAGTAGAATCTGGTTTAACAGAAAAGTGAAACAATGACATGAGAAATAGTCCTAAATGTACAAAATCACAAGAATGAAGATTGTGACATCTCATTCATCTTGTCAGCCTATCGTTGTGTTTGTGCCCTAAAGCTGCATTAAGCATTTTTTAAAATTATTACCAGTGAACACTGAATCAAATGACTCATAGCAATGTGAAAACTGCAAGTGTGAATCAACACCTCAACTGTGGCATACAATCTACAGCAGCTTAAAAGCTATGTTTGATGTTTTATACTTTAAAAAATGGGCAGCCGCTTTCAGCCCTCAAGCTCAAACAAACCTTGCTGTATGCTATAATACATATAGCACAGCCCAAGTAAACAATACGCTGGTGAAGACAATAAATAATCTAGAAAGTCAGAGAGATTTCTGATTGGCTGGTAGACCATAAAATGGCTGGACAGAGGAGGAATTCAGTGAGATTCCTACGTTTGCTGTAAGAACTTGAAAAGTTTTTTGAAGTCTTTGGGCATGGATCGGTATGGATGTGAATGTCAAATTAGTTAGCTGAAATATATGCAGTGGAATTGTAAGATTTACATAGTTTTGAAGCCACAATCACTGTTCTCCCAATTAGAGCTACAACCCCTAGTTTGAATTAGAATCAGGATTTAGGTGAGAGAAAAGGAAAATAAGATAACTTTAATGAAGGTATGACAGGAAAAGAATTTGGCTAAAGTTGAGGCCAAGAATTAAATAATGGAGAATGTCTCAGAATAAGAAATTGGAGTCTCTGGAAAAGAAACCCAGATTCTCAGAACTAACTTAATTACTAAAAACCCTTACCTTCACCTGGACATCAACCATATTGCACAATGTGTTCCTTCGTTTAACAAAGCAACTCAGTCAGAGTAGATCCATATATCTCCCCTGCAGCTAACCTCTGCCTTTACTTTTAAAACTCTTTCAGTGGCTTTAATGAACTTGTCCTGAAACCAATGAAAGCAATTAAGTTGAATAAATAAACGTCTAAATCGTTGCTTCTGTGCATTTTTGTGACAAGGTCTTCAATAACACACAACCTCTAACACCAGTGTATGTGCTGACAGTTATTGTCCCATTTTTTTAAAACTTTTTTTTCTCACTAGTAATTGTTAGAGTGTTTAAATGTTTAACTATTTTGCTTCTCACAAATTTCACTCAAGGAAATGGTGTTGCTGCTGTTGTAGTGCTGGTGCTTCTGTAACAGCAACACTGTTGTCAAAAATTCAATCTCTCAAAGACAAAGAAAAGTAGATGGACTTCAAACTGGAATTTGTGGGGTTAATATGACTAAAAGACAAAAGCCCTGTTCACACCTGGCATTAAAATGCATCTTGGGTGATCCGATCACAAGTGGACAGCTCTAAGTACAGGTGTGAATTCACCGAAGATGCATTGAATACGCACTGAGATCCGATCACTCAGGCCACATTCAGAGGTGGTCTGGGCTGCGTTTGGCCACATTCTATTAGCACTGTGTATGCGAAAATGTCCTGGGCCACACTGAAGGACCGCTTACTTAGCTGGCGTCCCCTGTGTAAGCGGAAGTACGTACTCATTCGCATGCCAATGGCGTCATATTAAAGTGTGAAAACACAAGAAGAAGCCACAGCAGCAGGCAAAATGGATTCTCGTGCATAGAGTACACACAACGCATGCTGTCTGATTTACATTTTTGCCTGTCTTTGCAAACTTCTTTTTCTTTTAATATCAAGCAGACTAGGCACAGGAAATACATTGCTGCCAACCGCCGGTTAAAAACAATGCATTTGGTCTTTGCAAATGCAAACAATGTATATGTTTATTTGCATATAGAGCAGGGAAGTGAGATTCCAACACAAGTGGACACTCGAGACACATTCTTATGCTAGGTGTGAGTGTGAACAGGGCTGTAAGGGACTGATCTGGCAGACAAAGGAGACTCAGGTAGTTTCAAAAAAAGAGGGTTTTTATTTTACCCCAAAAAAAGGCAAAAAAGGTGCAAATGACAAAATATGTAAATAAAGTTCAGGGCCCATAAAAGAGGTCAAATAAACAGAACTCAACTAAAGTGAACTTAATCCTACTAACAGACCTTTCAAAATGAACACAAAGGGGAACATATATACTGGCTGATCAGACCATAACACAAGAGGGGTAACTGACAAATGACAAACACTACCAACTAAGCAATAAACAACAGAATTCCCCCCCAAAACAGGTTAACTCAACTAAATCAACTAAACCAAAAATACCCAACTGAACATTCAATAAAGAGAAACAAACAATATGACTAAACTTGAAATAAACAGTTCCTCCCTATGAAGTGGCAGGACTTGGTATGACCCAATTGGCCACTTCCTGTATTTAACCATTCCATGTCCTGGTGCACATCCTTTGCCCAGGCCTGGCCAGATGTCCTCCAGGAGCAGCACCCCAACACTGGTAACTCAAAAGAATAAAAATTAGAACAACTTAAACTAACGACTGTACAAAAGTTGACCAAATGTGCGTGCTACAAATAGAATGTACTGCCAAACTGTAAAATAAAATGAGTATGATGTATGAAACAGAATCCAGTGTGTTGTTATTTATTTGTATGTAATGTGAAATGTAATTAAATTGGCTAACTGAGGAAAAAATGAACTACAAATGTAAAAGACCAAAGTGTGAGCGCCAGCTGGGATACAAACTTCAAAGCAGCTGTGTGGCTGCAAGTGCGGCCATCACAAGGGCCATAGAGCCTGTAAACAGTGAAGGACTATCAATTTTGCCAACCCAAAAAGAACCCCTATATGTATTCCATAGTTGGTGGTAAAAGAGGTATCACCATGGCAACTTTCTCTGAATTACAGAGCAAGACAAAGGGACATGTTTGAGGGACTCTTTGGTCTCAACTATGCCAATTTATACATGGTCTTTGTTAAAGAGACAAGTGGTTACAATGGACTGGTGACCCAGTTCCTGTGCCAAAAAAAAAATGTATCAAAACATCCATAGAAACTTTTCAGGATAATCTACATATCCGCAGTCCATTTGTATTCAGTATGTCTGTCCCAAAATTCATGTTTGCCAAAATATACAGCTTCCATTTGACAATAGCGTAATTAGTGTTTGTTACATTTACATTTGCAAAGCATGGCATTTACGTAAACAGTTAACATCAAAATATGACTACTTGGAACATACTGAGCACACAGATGAACAGTGGAGAAGTGAGTCATGCTGCAGGAGTGGCTTTAAAGGTCTCTATGGACAGTTTAAGAGTCGTTTGATTCCACTGTAACACCGTTAAATTCAAGCTGACTACAGGTGCACAACGGAGCTAGCTTTCAGAGCCATCTTTCAAGCCTACTGGGGGCTAAGAGTTTTGACACTTAAAATAGGGGTTTCTGGTTGGATATTTCTTTCTGTCTTGTGCAGATGAACATGTTGTCTGAGTCCAACAGCTACACAATAGATCTGGTTACAGTTTTTATTTTACTCTCCGTCCAATAAAAAGTCCAAACAGAAATCTTCAGCTAAATACTTGCTTGTTTATGTAATACTTTTTTCACGACACATTCTTGTTCAATACTTTTATTCCCGGTACAGTATTGAAATAAAATTGAATACTTTTTTTTTTTGTAACCTTGCTTGCATGTATTTCTTGACAGAAAATTTGTTTTGAACAAAGCAAGATTATAAGTTTAAAGCAAAAGAAAGGTTTGTGCCTGTGTAACCATTGGTCTGTGGCTAATGTAGCAATTTTGTATTCAGCTTTTGTATCTTCAAACTTTTCACTCACTGACTTCAACACAAATCTGCCTCAACAAAAATGCTGTATTATACAATTCTGAAATCAAAAATGAAGTGCACCTCCATTTAAACAGAGTTCAATAAAGTTGACGTCAAGTGAACATACCATGTGAGACATTGCACAATGTATTAATCAGTTCAGAGCCACAAATGTGGACACACTGTATAGAGTAGAGTAACATGGATGAGCTAAATCATTGTTAACATATGCATTACCTATGTAAACATATGCTACGTATATGCTGAAACTTCACCATTATCTCTGTGAGGTTTTATCCATTTCTTCATCTATGAGACAGAATGAAATGGAGGTGAATATAGTACCAGGGTTCTACAGCTAAAGCTTTGGAGAACGTAGCTGGAGGCTAGATGCAGACCTGGAGATAGTTGCAGGGGGTCTATTAACGCTTAAGGGCACCAAGTCTGACAGCTCTTTACTCATCTGGCCCCCACAGGGAAGCTTGTTCTCACTGTTGTGATGGTCAATACTGGTGCTTCCAGGGACACCTGGATGTGGGCTGGGATAGTCAGTCATTGCTCCATTTGGGATTTGATCTAGTGTAATACTGGTGCATTTTTTATTCTTTTCTTTTTCTTCTTCTTATTTTTGCTGAGCTCAGACAATGCAGTCAATAGGCCTTTTAATATTAATGTAAGTACAATGCATGGAAACCTACACATAGGCTTATGTGGTGGAATTGAGGTCTTGTGTATGCAAAGCAATATGCAGTAATCATGAGACCATCAAGTACATTGTTCTCATTATGCAGAGACTGCTGAGGGCTATGGAGCTATCAAGGCAATAATGTCAGTGCATGCTAACTCAGTTTCCATGTGATGGCCGTTTTGCTCTGTATGTTACAGATGTGAATCAAGAACAATGAGCAAGTTCTAGTTAATTGTACAAAACATATGCTCCTAATGAAAAAAACATTGCTTTGTTTGAGGTGCAATCGCATGAGAGTTAGTGGGCTTATTTGTATATTTTGTCCATGCACCATATTACTGTAGACCATTTTCTTTCTTTAGTTCTCGTTCTTTATTTATTTATTTTTCAAAATGATTTTTTTTTTCAAAACTCTGTTTTTATACAGATTCATACAGGTATTTTTCCCAGTAACAGTTTCAGTATATATATACTTTGGAACGTGGAATTTTAAAGTCTGGCTAACTACCTCATATTAGCTAGAGCTAGAGCAATGTCAAAGAAATTCTTAATTACTGTAGCCAACTAGCTGTTCAAGGAGATAATGAACTGTGAACAAACTTCTAGCTGCTGCTGTAAATCAATACAGTGCACAGACACTAATTTCATTAAGCACTTCAAGGCTAGAAACAACCTGATCTCACAGAAATACGTGATGTCATTTCACGTATTTCTGTGAGATCAGGTTGGCTAGAAATGCTACCTATCTTGCTAGCTAACCAGCTAGCTTGGCTTGTGAGCTTGGATATTTTTTATTAGTATTTTTCTGTCAAAGTGTAGCTACAGCAACTAGCTGGTTAATTCAGAGTGATCTCAGCAGTTTTATTTGTTCAGGTATTTATTTGATTATATTCATTCATATTTATTTAATATTAGGCAATTTGGAGTTCTGTATATGTGTAATGCACCAGCGAAATGTTGATGTACTTCTATTTAAATATTGCCTAGATAAGTATGTTAAAACAGCAAACAAATATCTTAGAATCAGAATCAGTGATTTCATGTCCTAACCTGACGTGCCATATGGTTTATTACACAGAAGTCCCTAGAAACTGGAAAAGGGCAGGCACTTGTCAGGTGATTGAACCATCTGTCTATCACCGTCTATCATGTGCTATCGTTTGTTGCTGTCATCACACCTAAACCACGCCCATAGATGCCAGTAGGACACTGATTGGTCCGAACCACTGGTGGCCTGACAAGATGGATTCTCGTGTGATCTCTTGATCTTGTCCAGCCTCCATAGTTTCTCTGCAATGGGACATTGGAAAGAAAGCTGTCAGACAATAACAGCTTTATAGAACCAAAGTGCCACATGACTGAGAAATATATAAATAAATTTCTAAGTGTGAGTTGTAGTGTGTGTGCATACATGTGTGTGTGCTGCTCAGTATGTGTGTTCATGTGTGGGTGATATTTTACCTTGAGCCAATGTGGCAGTTCCTGTCTCACAATGGATTCAAAAGGGAGTTCATCTTTGTGTCATTCCAATCCATCTCACCGAGCAGTTTCCAGAAAACTGATATGCCTATGAATATATGCTCCCATCCTTATGTAGATGTGTCTTAATGGACTCTGACAGCTGCGTGGCCATTATTGATATCTCTGGGAAGCATAATGAAAGTGAAATCACTCCTCAACAATAGGTGTCAGTTAAATGGTGAAAATATTCGCCCACTCTGACAGGTTAACATGTATCAAAAAATTACCTCTCCATACACAGACCAGAGTCGTTAGTGAACTAGAAACATCAAATTCATTTTATCTTGAGACGTCTTGTGAAGATATCTATCTTGTACACAGGGGCGCCTTAACATTGCTATAGGTCCCGCTGCTACGGATGTCTTGGAGCCTGCCCTCCACCCTCTGTTCCAAGTGCACGCCTCCCTTCACAATATGCCAAGGCAACATTAATTCAGCACGCTGCATCAACAGACAGTGACAAATAGTAAATTAAGTGCCCTCCTAATCAGTAAACAGAATATGAAACTCACCAAATAAGGCAATACGTCAACTAGTGACCCTATTAACTAGCGACTTTCAGCTAATTGTGTCGTGGTTGCTCTTAGTGACTGCTAGTGTCCTCATGAATACCTTAATTTTTCTTTAATGACATTTTAATACATACTAATCTGTGTTTTTCTTAGTTGACGATTTCTATAAGTGAAACTGTGTGCTGAGTAAGAAGCATTCACTTCTTGTTATTTTTAATGTAGGAAATAATACGCATAGTTTAGCAGTGCAGCAGATTTTATACCATTATTTTCAGTTGGAAAAGTGACTCATATTCATATTAAACTTAACTTTCTCTGTCACTGTGGACTTACACTGTGCAGGAACGTATATTGTGCACAAACTGTGTGGTGGTTGCACTTCCAGTAGCCACCAGATTTGACCAGTCTCATCTGTTTAACCTGTGACCATCAGAGTGGGATACTGCAACAAAGTGCAGTGTTTCCCCTTAAACAAGCAAACATTTAAAGAGATTAATTTCAGAAAAAAATAACTGATGTTGCTTTAATGTAGCATGTAAATGATAATAACGCAATAATGCAGATTGACAAATTGTGTATTAAATACAGGCTATCTAACTGACTGATACTCCATAGTGGATAATAGCCTAAATGTTTTTACACTGGCCATGACTGTGAATAGCTCCCACAACATTTGATTCTAAAGTATCAAAGCCATGTATGTACAATAAGATCTTATAATACATCCATAATCAAAGCAGGTTATTGGTTGGGCCACATTTTCTACTGACAGTAATGTGAAGTCCTTCATGAAACACACTCAAACTAACTTTAAGAAAGGTGGATGCTTCTTGCTGGCAACACAGTTTCATTTACAAACTTAGACCAAAATAATCTGACAAATATTCATTAAACTTGTAATAAAAGTAAAATTACTGAGGAATTTGCGAGGACACTCGAGACACTGTTGTCTTGGTGTTTTCAGCGGCTGCTGTCTCTACGAGCAACCAGGAAGCACTCAGCTTCGCCGGTTAACACAATCAGTTCAACTGCTAATATTTTCATCTCATTGCGCACAAACTCCTGAAATTGAATCACTTCTGCCACAAAGTCCTCCTCCAAGTCCACAGGATATTTTTGTTGTCCTTTTCAATGTCTTTACTTTGACAAGCAAAAGCAGCTAGCCATTGAGCTGGATGAAAACTGCTGCTGCACCGTGCCGCCAAGTAATGTAGTAACGTAATGACGTAAAGCATGTTTTTACATAGAGTGTTGAAGCACTGCAAGAGGATTCACGCCTCATCACAGGTAGCTTACTCTTCTACATTGTGTTAACTGTGTTTTGTTTTGTTTTTTTAGCTCATGTCTCGTGAGGCCCCTGGAGGCCTGAGGCCCGGGGCGAGCCTGTGCTGCTTGTACATGTAATGAGTTACTGCTGTATAATCCTCTGATGATCTTGCCCGTGCAGCAGGATTTTTTATGGCACATTCCATGACAGAGATTCAAATGAATAAAACAACAATGGCAATTTTGTAACTAAAACTGCTAATTTGTAAATTTCCTCAGTTTTTCATTGGAATCAAGGTGGCAGGCATTGAAATTCTGGGCACCTCCCAGCTATGGTCATTGTTAATTAAGGCAGCTGTGTTCTGACTTATTGACCCCCGTAGCTCAAGGGATTTTGATGGGTTATGGAAGAGCTCATGGAATCTGGCCCATGGCCCAAGTTCTTTCCGTTTTGGTCATCCGCAGTGTTTGATGCATGGCAATTTAAATCCTCTCGTCTAATTAAATGTGATCTGCACTTGTGCTAAATGACTTTTTTTTTTCTTTTGCTCGCTGAGAGATATCAGCTGCCTCTCACACAAGGTGACATTCCACTTTTCCATTATGCAGGATTATAACAGGTAGGTAGGACTTGGAGGATATAGTGTATGTAGAGGGTCGCTACCACACTGGAAGTCCCTTTTTTATTTCTGGTGAATAAGTAATGGTGATGAGCAGACTGCCAGCCAGGGGGAATCGAAAGGATTTGGGGCTTAATTCACAGCTTAGCTACCCCATCTCTGGTGTCAGCACAATGCAAAGTTCAGTGCTAAATCATTAATAAAATAATGCCATCAGTCAGCCAACAGTCAACGCAAAATGTTGAATTCTAAAACCTTTTGTGGTCAATACTTGAACTCTCAGACACAGCAGAATGGAGAGAGAGAGAGAGAAGTGTCAGTTCAATTGACAAACGTGTATTGTGATAAACACAAATACAAGATTTAGAAATATATTACATTAAATACACAATTCTGATATGTAATGTGCTGTACTTTAATAATCACAAGCACACAAATACCCCCCAATTTGAATAAATCAATCATTATTGCTCATAAGAATGAATCTAATAACATTTGCATCTAAATGATTTCTGTGCAAATTAATATGTATTAATGTCAATAAACATGTATGTCAATAAACATTGCCATTAGATTTTTTAGATGAGTCACTGTCTCACAGAGAGAGACAGCTTATGAGACTCTTTATCTCTGAGAGTCGAGTACAGTACATGGATCGGACACTGTTGGTGAATGAATCAGAAAAAAATAGTAATTCTATCTAAATGGGCTAGATAGCAAATGTTTTCAATCATTACATCACATGAAGAACCCCACCCATATATGTAAATCTGCAATTGAATCATGATGATTCATGTGTGCAGATTCAACATATTGTTAATAAATGCAAACATAACTTCACAGTTTGAAATTAATGTTTTTATTGACTAAATATATTACAAATAATATAAAATAATAATATTAGTACAAATATTTTCAAATATAATACTCATGAACCTTCAACACTTATGCCTAACAGCAGGTTTTTCTTCAGAAGCAGTTTTTCTAGTGGATCATATGCTGACTAAAAAGAAATTACTTAAAGAACTTTGGTAAATGGTAATGGTTGCCTAATTAATGATAAAGTGTGATCCTGCTTTCACCCTCTAACAATGCTTTGTAGGCTTACCCACTCATCTTTAAATTTTTCTCTCTAAATTTTTATGTATGCTGAGCCAATCAGGAGAGGCCTATGGGGACTGCTCCCCATAAATGGACAGTAGTTATACTGCTCTTTATCCACTTATCAGTTGAGCTTCAAATGCCTCAAAAAAAGAGCATAGCACAAGCTGAGCTATGGCGGCACACTGACTGCTGTTGATAGTGGACAATGAGATTGCTGAAAAGACTCAAACACTTTCAGTGCTGCAGCTGCAGTAACCCTTAGAATGTAGCACATCTTTCTCTGTTTCTTGTGTCCAAATGTGAGCAGTGGGCTAACTGCCCTTCTGAGCTTTCTCTCCATCGGCCTACGGTACAGTGACCTTTCGCAGTAAACCTATTCCCATTGCTCTTATGGTTAAGCTGCTGAGCAGGAAAGAGCAGGCTACTGGGTTTGGCCCAGCTACCAGGGCTTTTTCTGAAGAAAATCCACACCAAGCTGTACTGAACCACGACTGGCAGGGAATTTTTGCACCCTGGGGAAGCAGCGCTTCCCCTATTCTTATTAGTAAATGTCATTTTGTTATTTGTGACAGTGAAAAAAAAAATCCAAATTGCCAAATAAAAGACAATTTTGGAAACAAAATAAAACTTTCTTGCCATTTAAGGCTGTTTACCACTGGTGCCATACAGGCAAAACTACTCGGGTAACAGCAAGTGCAGTTTAATACTACAGCAAAAACGCATTGAACAGCTACTGTCAAAAATAAAAAAGAGCAGTCAACTGTGTATATGTTTACAACACAACCAAAACAGGCTCATACTGTTTTAATAAATAAGTCTGTCAAAAATAATTACAACCACATTCTGATTTCATGCTGCAAGTAGTAGTCCACACAACAACTTGTTGAGTTGGGGGTGTACAGCCTGTCAACAAACCTGTCTAGTTAAAAAGGAGAAAATACACATTTTATCAGATTATGGCAGTAATCTGTATTAAGGCCTTCATTTTCAGCTGTCTGACTCCCCACAATCATCTAAAGGCAGCAGCATAGTTATGTACATTTAATCAAACCTTTCACACTTTATTTCTGTTACAGGACATCACTGCTCTGATGGACTGTTATTGACAGCTGTACTATTAATATTTTGTAATATATTTTGTCCAGTAATACCATTGTTGGTACTGCTAAATTTGTTATGTTTTTGCCTGCTGACTTGAAGCTTCACAGTGCAAAATTCATGTGAAAAGAACTTGCCCACAAACGCAGCAGAACACATCACATTATAAAGCAATTTTAGAGGCATCGATTATTATAATGATGAAATCTCATGAATACACACTTGCTCATGGACAGGTGGTATTCATTCGGTTGAAATGAGCAATTTAGGACAGTTGAGAGGAGAGTTTCGTGAAACTGACTTGGAACACTCATATGAGCGAGCTTGAAAGAGAAGTAAGAGAGATTTAGGATAAGAATCCGAAAATGTTCTCCCATGAGACCCATTGTGTTGCTGCACTGGTTCTGTGCTGTCTTATGACTTATGTAGCATCTGCTTGAAGGATGACTGGTGCATTCTACTGTAAAACTATATGCATCAGCGATTGTCTGTTGGCGTGAGGGGTTTGCAGAAAGGACAGATTTTAGCAGTTCTGTCTTGAAGCATTTTATACCGGGCATTGAGAAGAATCATACAGTGATCAGTTTCTCTGTCCCTTAATGGGGATTGCCTTTGTTTCTTAAGGTCCTTTTCGAAGGAGCCGTTCAAGTACATTTGAAAAATTTATTAAGTCACTGGCAATTAAGATGGTGTTACTACTTTCTTTGACCTCAACAAAGAGAGTGAGTGATTTGTGTAGCTTTCGGTAAACCTGAGCTGCATGTTTAAAAGAGTAGATCTAAGTGGTGCCTCAAACAGAATCCATCCCTCATGCTCTGGTGCAACAACTCAATGCACTCAGTCCTCCCACTCGTAAGGATGACAGGGACAGTGACAGAGAGGTTGCATAATTCGTCCCGGGAAGATGACATATCAAAATGGGATCCTCCTACAGCTGTTCGTGCGCATTCCTCAAGAAGTGTTCAGGCATCGAGACTTGTTCAGTGCAACCTGTGAGGAGGAGATTTGTGGTTGATTCCTCTCTCCATTTATCAGCTTTACCTGCCGAATATATCTGGGTCTTCACAGCTGTACTTGGCATTAAAGGATGCGCATAAAACATTTGTTTTGTGAGACCAAGCCTGTCTCCTAGAAATTAATTTTATATACTACTAAATTGTTTTCCCAATTACTTTGCACTGACCAATGTAATTGCTGTCTGGATTATGTTTACAGGCAATGTTTTTGAATGAATGTACGCTACATTAATTTATTGCACTGAAGACAAGGGAGGTGGTCAGGGTAGAAGGCAGGCACACAAAACACAGAACGTTGACACCAGAGACCGAGGTTTGCATTCTGAATCCCATGCATGGTTAGATTATGCACTAAAAACACTTTGGTTAAAGGGTAGTGAAAGATTATAGTTTCGTTATGTCATGTCTTGTGCTTCAAGTCACCACAGACTTTTTTCTGTATTAAACCAAGACCAAGATTTTTCCCTAAGCAAGTGCTGCCATTGCCTAAATGTAACCATAAAAAGTTGAATAATGCTGACATCAATACAAGCAGATATAGTAGCTTACTGCAAGTTTGGATATTTTGGCGAAAATAAATTCCGTTGTCATTGAACATTTTACTCAGACGTTAGTATGAACTTTTTGTTACTTGCCAGACTTACAATACTAATGGTCACAGCTCACAAACAGTGCAGTAGACCTCATATGTTCAGCACAAGGGCCACCTTGTTCTTGGCTAGCTTCTGTTGAGGCTAGGATAGATGTGGCAGATCATTACAGGCTGGCCTGTTGCACTGTGTCAGTCAGGATTCAATGCAGTGTGTGGCATTGGACAGCCCCCTTCGGAATAACAGTATAGATTTAATTTAAGACTTAAGGCGTTGTACAGTAAGTAACTGTTTCTAAAGTACCTTTCAGAATTTAAAGGTACTTCACAGCTGCACAGAAAATATAGTACCATTAAACAAATCAAGAATTTCAGGGAGTGGCCAAACATATGTGGAGACCTAAAACAAGATATTACAAAGGACAACATGAAACCTTTGGGTCAAAATCATAAAAAGGTTATAAAAATATAGTCTATACAAGAGGGTTTTTAAAAGCTTTTTAAAATGTGGCACTACTGATTCAGGGCATGATCCTCCTTTTTCTTAAGCCTGAAATGCAGATAATATTACTAATATATTATATATAATATTATTAATATATTATCAACTCAGCAGGCTATGTATGAATGATCTTAGCCCCTTAAACAAGTAGGGTCCCATAAGAAGCCAAAGCCAGACAAAGAAAGACTGATAAAAATAGTATCTGTAGTCTGAAAGGTGTGAAATTGAACATAAATTTGAGGACACTAGGGCTTTGTCATTTTAATGAAACATATGTTGTTTAGGAGAACTTACTGAAACAACTTATTTTTTGTTTTTCTCGGAAGGACAGTCTCAACAGACAGGCACAAACTGCACGTACATGGTCAGTGTGTAGGTTGCTAGCTTGCTTCAACATTAACATTGCAAGCAGAGCCCTCCAGTCCTGGAGACTCGGTGAATGAGGGGTTGTGTAGCTGCTGCTTTGTTATGGGGAGAGAGCTCTGCCAGTGATCATTGAACTGCTTCTATCATTATATAAAAGTGAGAAAGCTGATGAAGAATAAATTATCTTTTGCATTTAAAGGGTCACTCATCAGTACCACAAACTGTAGTGCTTTATATAGCACCCGTTATTGTGCAATACATTACTCTGTTACATAAAAGTCTGTTGGAACCATGAAAAAGCCAGTCTTTGCCTTACAGCACATGTCAGTTGGCTTTAATCCATTTGAAAGAATAGTACATCACAAGACTGTATTTTCAAAAAGACAAGAAGAAAGCTTTAGTTGTCAAGACAAAGTCTAATTTATGATAATAAAGCTTTGTATACTTTGAGTGTGTGGCACACCCTTCCCTCTCTTCCTTTGGTTTTCTATCACTGTCCAGCAAAAAACTCAGTTATCTTGATCATATTCTTTTTTTCCCAACTTTACAGGAACAAAGCAGCGCTTTATTCTCCTAAGGGGGTCGAGATGTGCTGTCAGAGACTCTGATGTTATAAGCCTACAATATAATGGTTACCTGATGTATTGTTGTAGAACCATTCACAAAAAGCAGCGAAAACGATACTCACTAAATGGAATGGCAATGTATGACTAACTCAAAGGAGACACATCAATTGAGTCACAATGTGTTACTTTTTAGCAGCTGTACATCCAACTAGAAGTACCCGTAGCTTGAAGTGTGCTTAGTGTGGTTGCCAATTTCGAAATGAATACCCACTCTTAGCGTCCGATACCAACATTAGCAGGCAATTGGCTAGAATAAATGGGAAAGTGGATAAACATTATCTATCACTTTATGCAAACATAAACAGACTGTCTAGATTATTGCTACAATATTTACCAAGATTACAGCTCATCTCATAGTAATACCTTAGTCCAAAGAGGCACCACTAAAAAAACAACACTTAATAATTTAAATCAGTGTCAATTTTAGGTATTGCTGTGACTTTAAATGACACTTGTTTCTGAGTGGTCATTGTCAGGTAAACAAAGGAAAATTAATGTGATGAATGGTCAGGTTGATTTTAGCAGCACATGATTTCCTCTGAAAACAAAACCTTTGGTTCCTCTCCAGGGTTTGATTAAACTTGGCTGCCCTGTTTGCATACTAATATGATGAAGTACCCCAAAGTGTCCATCCTTGATTGCAATATGTGTTTTGATTGCCATTACTTTCAGCAGATAGTCCTTTACAATTGAAGACTGAAGTTATGTTTGACATGTATTTATGTGATGTTTGGTAGCATTGCTCCACTTAAAATGGTGCTGATACTATTTGGAAGCAAAGTATTTGAATCAGCACAGAGTGCCCTGGGAAACAAAACAAATGGTCCTAATTCTAACAAATTGTTGCAACGCCACTGGGCTTCTTCCCAGTGGTTCTTTTATAAATTGGGACATAATGTGGCGGTAAGTCAAAGCATCCCTCATTTTTTTATGGGACAAACTCGATGATCTGTGTGCCGAGTGTGGGCTAGAAGACACACCCATGCAAGTACATTCAGACACAGGCACATACAGACCCAACACCTGCAGAATATTAGACCTAGCTAGCTGGCGATAGTGGGAGGGGATATAAATGGCCCATAGTGGAGCCATTCCCAGTGGGCAGATAGTGATAGTCAAGCAAGTTCAAGGTATAATCTCTGTTGGCCCATGAGGGGGACTAATGAGTGACTGGAAGAAGGGGGAGGAAGATGATTATACTTTACATACTAACCTTGGCAACTGGGCCTGTCCTTTAATGACGGCATAATTCAGAGTTCACCTTGGGAGACTGCCACGGTTTTTGGTTTATGAGGTCACCCGGGTAACCTCAATCATTCAAGTGCACGCTCTGTCTTTGCTTCAGTGACTTCCCTCAACACACAGACACACACACAGGCACATACAGACGCACACTGCCCCTGTGTTACAGATAGGCTGCCTGCCACCACCACTAGCGGCAGAACAGGTCAGATCACAATCTTCCTTTACAATCCATCCCTGTTTGAGATCCTTGTGCAGGCCTGACTTGTAGGTATGAGTGGATTGATAGATGTGCACATAACTCAGGATTAATCTAGTTTGTGTAACAAGGCAGAACAGTAACAATTGTATATAGAGCCTATACAATAATAGTATTAAATTAGTGTCTGTCCAACTCTATATGAAAAGTTAACCTCAGGAAAAATAGTTGTTTTGTCATCCAGTTACACTGTGAAAAAACATATATAAATGTAGTATTTGAACATCCTTTATAAATATTATATATATCAATGTTTTTCATGCAAAGGTCTTGTGTTTGTGAATAAATGCAGCACATTTTAATTACAAAAATAATTGCTTTGCCAGGAATCTTTTTGCCACTTTTGTGTCACCTTTTCAGTAATTATCTTCTTACAGATAGAAAAGTCTTGCACATACAAAACCAGAAAGACATAATTCCTTTGATCAATAGAGTTGTTATAGCTGAGCCACAGCATAATGATGCAGTAAATCTAAAGATTTCAATATTCTGCTTTCAAAATGGCACTTTTAAATCTTTATTGTGTCATTTGTTTATTCCTACTGCAGTGATTTTTCTGCTGTTTTATTTACCTTTAGAGTTGCCATTTTTCTGCTGCTAAATCTCTACCCCCAACCATCACTAATTGATACTAGATCTTATTACATATTGATCAAAAACAGGCTGCACCACGTCCGAGAACATTGTCTAATTAGATGATGTATATTTCATATGGCTCTTTTGCAATACAATACAACACACTGATGTATTAGAATATCCATTATTCATACAGAATGCCAATACATTTGACATATTTATTTTTCAGTCTGCTTTGGCGGCCAAGCTATTTCAGAAGATGCATGCATTTGACACTAATTTTTGGATGCATTGTGCGGGTGGGGCAAAGTGGCTCTTGTCTACATTATTAAAGGCCTCAGATGTGTTTTTCTTGTTTTCAGCTGATGGAAATATATTATCGTGAAGCTGGTGAGAGCTGGAGCAGCACAGAATGTATTAACAGCTCCTGACTTGCTCTGGTGCAAAGTACAGGATGAGTATGCTTGACTCTACAAATATTGCCTGTGCTCGCTACATATACAGGAGAAGAGGCACAGCTTGTGTGTCTGTGTGGTGATCAGAACAGAGTTTATATTTCAAGTGTATGAAATCATCATTTGCACTTGTTATGTTAACTCTTTTGAGTGTGCAGAGCTCCACGTGACTAGAGGGTTAAAATATATAAGAATGGGAGAAAAATGTTCATCCAACAAAGGGAGTAAAATAATGATTCAATAAATACTTTTTGTCAGCAAGCAAACCAGTTTTCAGATGGCAACAAATGTCCTGCGGTAGTTGTCGATATTTTTTAAGCTGCATAAGGCTTTTTTTTTAATGTAAAAAGACACCCGTTTTATCAGCTTCATCACAAAGTGAGGATGCATTAGAGAAGACAGTCCCATCCTCGCTAATTGAAAAAACATTGATTTGGCCTATATTTGCCCAGATGAAATTCTGGTGTTGTTATGAATATCTCTCAGCAACCAGACCTCTGTCCAGAGAAAGCTTACCAGCTGTAGATCTTTTTGTTCCTTTTGCTGTATTTCTTTCTTTCTTTTATAATGGTGTAATGGTAGCATGCTGTTTACAAATATCACCTTACAGGATTTCTGCAAATGAAGTTATAATTTTCAAACAGTTGACTAGCTACAATTTGGAGCCACTTAAACACAGTAACAGGATGAAGCATTTACTCTTAAAAAGGAACCAATGGGTTGCATTATTGCAATCCATAAAAATTATACTGACAGTATTTTTGACAATGAACATAGTATACAATGACAGCAAATTTTGGGAGAAATTGCAGCTATTCTATCACTCAATCTCCTGCCCTCTCTCAATTACACTCAGTACTTAGTCTTGTCAGATTTATCCATGTAGAGTCTCTTTAATGACGACTTTCAGCTCCTCTTTAGAATTTACTGAGAGCTTTGATGTGAGTTGCCAACTCAGATTGCATTCAAGCACCTGTCACTTTTCCACATTTGAAAGAGGGAAGACAGGGAGACATACAGAGAGAGAAAGACCAGCGGGTGTGTGCTAAGCCTAGCAGTGTAGACAAAATACTGTAGCCAGACACAAGCCAGAAAACAGATACAGGCAGCCATTGACAGAGGCGCTGTTATCATTACTGGTGAGTACTCCTCAACCAGAAGTCCCACTTTTATTTGGCCATGGTTTGGGCAAAACAGTGAAATTGATCTGGAATTGATCAAAACGCCCGTACAGCTCTCTGATCTAAAGGGGATTTCATTGATCTGCCAAAGTCCTTCTCTATAATTGCTTCAGTGAAGTGTAGGAACAGCAGTTTCAAGTGGTTAGGTATCAGAGGAAAAAACAAGGCTTGGACAATTTACAGATCCTTAAAGTAAAAGGACCACCTCACCCCGCATCACCACCCCAGACTCCATCCTCTACACCTGCATCGGCAAACACAGTGATCTATTGAAAGGAGAGGAAAAAAGTGTTTACCAGAGTCAGCAGCATCCCGTATGTATGGAACTTCTTTTTTAAAGTTTTATTTCCAAACGCAACATAAATGTTATATTCTGATGCAGATGTAAAACAGCCAAATCTTGTTAATCCATATTATCGGCTCATCTCTCTGTGTCTTGATGTATGCTTGCAGGCTTATGTCAGCCAACAGGTTTTGTGTTACCAGACTGCCACCTAGTGAATGCTCTTGAAAGATCCCCATCTGGTTGCTAGATAGATAGATGCAGCTGCTTTGAGCAAGGTGTCTCAGCTTGTCTGCCAGAGATGCTTTTGATGGCTGTACATTTAGGTTCCTGCCAGCAGTCACACAGAGAATGAATTGTTGATTTGTAAAATTTGGTAAGGAATCCAAACATGTTTCATTTGGTTGCTTTGACATTTGAGATATTATAAAAACAACTGAACAAGAGAGATTTCTGAGTAAGTTGTTATATTTGTCAATCATTTGCAACCTCTTAAGACTACATCAAAATGTAAGCAAAAGATACAGAATGTTGTATGTAATAAACAGGATGCTGTACAGTATCAACACCAATTAGAACTGTACTCCACTCATCTGTCATCCTCGCCATCTAACTCTCTCCTCCTCTCCGTTTGAATCTCTCTTCTTCTGCCCATTCTTCCAAGAAAAAGTACGCTTTCCATTTGTCCAATCCACAGTCAGTGGATTGTCTAATGTAAAAAGCAGAGGCAGTGGCTGTTGTTAAGCCTTCAGAGAAACTGAAATTATTCAGCATAGCTTTTATTAGGTACATAAACCACAGTGAGTTGGCTTCCTGGTGTCTGACAGAGACTCATAATAATTGTCAAAACACAAAAAAGAGGGTTCCACTGGGTATATGAAAGAAGGAAATGTACAGAAGCGAGATAGAGGAATAATATCAGAAAGGTCAGAGACCCTTTTTCTCTACCAGTAAAACAACCGTTACCCCTCCGATGAAGCAGAGCCTCAGAAAATACAGAGAACAGAAAATACATATACAATTTGTACAAACTGAGATAGTTGCTGCAACTTTTTTATGTATCCGCAAAAGCCAGAAAATCGAAAAACCAAAGAAATGCGAGTGAGACATTGTGCGGATTTTTGTCTCCAGACTGTCATTGCCACTTGGCAGTGCAAATAGAGATTTTGTGTTCTATGGCCAACGTTTGAGCTCAACTTGACAAGAACTAAAAGAAATGAATAATATGTAGGTGGTTTTAACAGAAAACCAAAACTGTTCTCAGTTAGTTTTGATGAATTTGGACAATTATGTATTCCTTATTCATCATCAGGAGCCATCAAATTTGGATCGTTTGTATCAGACTGTACATTATGTCTCCCAGATATGCAGATGGCTGTCCCTATCTTGTAGAAATGAGTAATGACTAGTCTTGGTAAGTATTGTTAAGGGACTGTTACAGCAAACCCAATAAATTGCACAGCGGGGGCTAATTGAGAGAGAGAAACTGAGGCATGATTGTTGCATTCTCTAGAGATGGTTTTGTCTGAGGCCAGGCGAAGGGGAATGTCGCCTTATCTCTGCTGTGATTACCATGCGTCAGAAAAATATTACACTCATAAGTATTACTATGTTACTGATATTATTTATTAAAAAGCAACATCGCTTGGCAACTGGATCATTCTCTTAAGATTAATCAGACTTCTTATTCATTCACTTTTCATTTCAGATTCTAAAATGGATCTTAATAATAGATGACTTATAGAACAACAGCAAGAAGGGGTAAAAATAACAGTTAACTGTCATGCCAGTTCTGGTTTTTTTAATGTCATGCAGTGATGGGTTATTTTTGCAGGCTTAAATCAATTAAAGCGCTTTAAGGGATGAATTACTCAGCATTTTACTGCAAGCATATATTCTGCCAATCTATTGTACAATGGCATTTGTATAGACATAATTTAATGAACATCTGGTTTTCAGAGGATGCCTAATGATTTCACATTCATCTTGCTCTAAATGGCTAAAGTGCACGCAATTACGTTTTTAATTAGCTGTGAATATGTTTCTGTCAATTGAATGATTCATCTCTTGAACATGAAATGATTCACGTGATTTCAGAAAGGGTGTGTTGGCTCTGATTTTAGAACAAGTGTATGTCTTCTGGGTTAAAAGTTCTGCTATTAAAATATAACTCTCTGAAAAAAGAAATCTTTAATAATTCTTGATATTGCTTTGTTCTCTCCTCGCAAGTAACCACAAGGGGAGACAACTGGATTCTCTTAAAGCAATGTTCATTCTCTCCCAATTCGCAACATAAAAAATGTAATGATAGGAACACACATATATTTAATCATTGGGCTTCCCAGACCTGCAGTTAAAGCCTGCTGTCTGCTGCTCAAAGGAAATTAAGAAAATCTCCAAGTCCCTAATGAATACTGTTTGGCACTTCTCAGTCTCTGAGACCTTTTGGACTCCTCCATGTGGTGCTGACAGTCATTTCTTCTGGCCCGATCACTAATTCCTCATTAGAAATGATGAGCTTCTTCATCACCTCTCTTTGGAAAAGGTTAGGCCTGGGCCCAGAGGAAAGGTAGGGAGTCCTTCACTCCGGACCTGATGGAAAGCTTCACAGGCCTGCAGCTATTGATTGGGGGCTTCAGGTTGCCTCTCCACCAATGTAGGGGTCTGCACTGCAGCATACTAAGCTGATGTGTAATCAATGACTCATACCACAGCCGGCCTCTGTGCACAGACCCGTCAAATTATACAGTAGTCATCCAATATCTGACATAGTGTGTTTTTAAAACTGCCTTCCGGAAGAATGACACACACAGTGCACACATACACACCAGCGCACACAGGTAAATACACTTTGGATGGCACACAAGCTGAACGGTATACAAGGATGTGCACACATGTGCAAAACAACCCACATGCACACACTCTATCTTGTACACCACACTCAGATACACACAAACAATCACTGGGTCCTGCAGGGCTACTCTGATTTTTCTGCCTCTGTCCAGATGAAATGTTTATCATCTCAAATACTTTGTGAAAAAATATACAAGTTATAAAACCCAATCCCTCTTAGAAACGGTTGCCTTTGGAGTCTAGAGAACGCCAGCTGTGAGACGTGGCCTATCCATGCACTTCGCTGGGCAGCAGCTCCAACGTGCCCTCCTACTCCTCTTCATGGGGCTTAATGATATGCACAAGCACACTCCGGGGCCAGCTTCCCAAAGCATTTAATCCACAGAGATATGATACTATGCTGGATGTTGTGTCATCCATCACAATCTCTCTCCTCTCTTTCCTTTCTCTCTCTGTCTATACCATGCTCACATTGTTTGATTAGGTGCTCTGTCATCTATCTGTTTATTTGTCGAACTGTCCTTCTCGTCTATAATTGACGCGGTAATCCCAATTCTTTTAAAGTTTCAATTAAAGACTTTGCTAACAACAGTTTTTGTTGTTTTACTTTGCCTTTGGCTTTGGTGCTAAGTGCTTATTGCTGTGGTGTTGCTGAACTAAGCTCCCTAGAGATGTCTTCTCAGTCAAATACTGTTTATTTCAGTTGCATCTTTTTAGTTTGATTTTCCATCTATGAAGTTTGAGTGACTGTATCTGGTGATGTTTCCATTATCTGCTCAACCTTAGTGGGCATCACAGCTCATTATGGCAACTTTGTTCTTGTGTTCAGTTTTTCCTTTTTCTGTTGATGAGAATGCAAAGCATCACCTTCTCTGCACCAGAGGATTTATTTTTATTTTTTGTAGAAGCACTTTGCGGTGTTTAGTGTAGAACATGTAAAGGCTTTCACAGTATCTAATATAATGTAGTGATAAAGAGTAGCAAAACACACATTTGTTTTTATGAAAATGTCACACATTATTACTTTATGTTGAGGCAAAAGCTTTGAGCTATTCATTGTATGAATCATAAAAACTGCATTAGTGTTTTGGTGAAAAATGTTTTTGCATTTATCAATATAAATTCTCCAGATCAATATTGTTAAGTCAACACATGCCCATCAATACCATCCTTTATCCATTACATGGTCCATTACATTGTCCCTACGGCTTCCGGACAAGCCATTAGGTAACAAAATCTTGTGAAAGAAACACAATCTTTCACATCACAGGGCGGTCAGTTTGGAGCCTTCATTACGATATGTTGCCCCACCTTCTTCTGAGTTTTACTGCGCAGTATGGAAGACAAATGGGGAGCCATTAGTAGTGTATTAATTACATGCAGAGAATTACTTTGTTCATCAATCAAGCAATTTCCCCTCCACTTGTCAAGTGTAATTTGGTGACACAATGAACAAAACCTGGAAGGCCTGTTTTGTTCTGATCTCTGCTGTTAACAGCCTGTGTGGTGTTGACAGACTGGAACACTGAATGCATCTGCCTCTTGTTTCTTCTACAGACGCACACCACCGTGCCACCCTGCTGAGCAAAGGTTCACAAAAACACCTCAAATAGAACAGACGCAAATTATCATGTCAAGATAGATTAATTGCAAAGATCGCTGAAAGACTAATGATTACCACTGTCAGAATGCATAGATGCGCAGACACAGCAGTGTAACCGCTTTTTAGTGGGTATCATATACAATTATCTGTTCTTCTCTGCAAGAATGAATGTCAAAGTAGCAATGCATCTAAATCCAAACACCACAAATGATTAGAATGCGCAGACTTTGATCCATCATTACAGAATAAAAGGACATATTTCTGTGCTCTTTTAAATTCATTTGAATTACTCAAAAGTTATTTATGACTTATACTACTGCACAGTATTTGTGAGGTGGCTGATGTAATGCATCATCATTTGGGAAATACAGTATTTTTGGAAAGATACAGGTAAAAAAAATACATGTTAGTGTGATAAGTGTAAGTGAAAATCACATAATTACATGTTAAATAGTTCTACCCTGCATATAGAAACATTTCATGAACTCTCTGCACAATTACGTTTTTGATATTGATTAAATTGAACAACAATCTTGATTACACCACTACAAAGGAAGAGATGCTGATAAAGAGAAAGTTTAAGACGTGGATTGGGCAAAAGTGCCTGCAACTCAACAAGGATGCCCCTAATATTTTGTTCATTTAGTGACCTGATATACCTGACATATTAAAATATTCTTGTATAATTAACTACATTTATATCACATGTGGATTGACCTATGTTATTGCTTTGCAGCATTAATTGAAACTAAAACTGCACTGTTTCTATTCAATACATTAATATTTGCGTATTTTCTATAAATACAGATACATTTAGTCTTGTAGGATGAACAGCTTTGCAGAACACTAAGCAGAATATTGGATTGTCTCTGCTGAGGTATGAGTAACTCTGGTGTAGGCCCTGAGGCACGGGTATGACAACAGAGGTAAGAACAAACATTTTTACCTCCTCTGAGCCTCTGCACTGCATCCTTGGCCGGTTTAGTGTGTACAGGGCCCCCTGCGAATACTCCGTGTGATACCATTGACACAGATTATGGATTTTACCTGCTTAAAAATATGCTATGTGGGAGCGTGGAAATGTCAGGGAAGGCACCCAGGCTCCGAGATTTACTGGGAATTTATAGATCACCACATGCTGCTCTCTAAGGAAAACGAGAGGGAAAGTCCATGCAGCATGCTCGTCAGAATGCAACCACTGTTTCCCATTTTACCCCGAGTAAGAACTGATATCTGGCAAATTTGCATATACATGTATTTTCACAGATCCAATCAAACGTCAAGGTGCCGACACAATTCCAGGATTCAAAGCAGAATACCAACCAGTGTTTCAGCTGTAACTAATACCCACTGCCCAAGGAAGTGGAGGGGAGGGTGCTCTATCTTTGAAATAGATAACATTTGTACCACTGAGGAGTTTTAAGCAGACGGCATAGCAACACAGGTCGGGTCACTTGTTTTTGTTACAGCTCCAGTGTGTCAAGCAAGTAGAATGGATTAAGGGTGGACAAGTTATGCTGTCATGTACAATTCAGTTCAATAGGGCATTTGTTTATGCATAGTGTTGATTAATTAATTATTTTTAGAAAGCATCTCTTGCCCATACAGTATTGCCTGATAAACAGAATCTTAACATATTTTCATGGTGGATGTGTGACCAATTTCAGATCAAATCGAGGTTACCTGGTGAAGCCTATGGCCGTATTGAGATAAGGAGTTATGCTTACATCAATCCTCATATCTGCAAATCTCTGCATAGAAAATTTCAAACCCTTTGCTGCTCATTTCTTGGTCTTGTGCTGTTTCTAAGACTTCTTTCTAGAGTCTTTTTTTCTATATCAGCAGCCAGTGACCACATACTGTAATAGCAAGATGCATCGCTTGTTAATATCATATATAATCAAAGTGCAATGATTGTTGAAAATCTTTTTTTTTTTTCTTTTCCTGAAATACAGCTCATGAAAGTGGAGAAACACAGTGGAGGAAAGGAAATGGAACAGAGGTGAGTGAAAAAATGTATTAAACTCTGAATGGAGAGATAGAGGGAAAATATTCCTCATTCGCAGCCTTCAGAATGTGTTATTAGGGAATGATTTCAACAGGCTCTTAGTAGCTCTCATTAGATGGTGTATCAAACCAGAACAAAACTCACTTCTCCTAACTATGTGGAGGAAGTGGATTGGAAAATTAAATGGGGAGAGGAGAGTGAGGGAGCAGTCTCTGCCACGCTCTTGTCACCGTGCCCCTGCTCCCACTAACAAGTCCGCTCAGTCGACTCGCGCTGAAAGTCATTCACATGGTCTTTAATTTCACTTCATTGATTGGAATTTAAAGCCCCGGAATATAGCAAGGAAGACATTAAGATTATCTATTCCCTAAACCGTGCGCTGAACATTTGTTTTTAAATTGTGGTACAGTATGGCTGAATCCTTTTGAGTTTGCAAGCCCTAAAACTTCAGAAACTTGACAAACTGAGCTTGCACTTGCTGTTGTGTACGATATGAGTGTCTGCAGTTTCTAAAGAAGTATATATTTATATACTGCAAGCTGTAGATCAATAAAAGTAACATTTCATTAATCTTGACATGCTGTTCCTGCTTGATGCCAGATGCTGGGGACACAAGCTGTCGAAACAATAGACATGCTCTTCAGTGCTCACTTTCCCCTTCCCCGTTTTTCTTTGTTTGCACTTCCAAGGACAGCATTACATCTGTCAGCAAGATATGATTTACATAAACATCAAACTATTCTTATGAGTATCTGTCAGGGAAACTCTTGAGACTTGCGAAATATTAGCATTTCAAGGTTGCATTTACACCATGTTCATATCTGTTTTGCATATACTATTTACAGTTATATGGTCGCTCATAGTTTGAATTAGTCTCTTTCCAAAGACGTGGTGTTGAGATTTTGGACATGAAATTGGTCATTAAATAGCGATCAGTTTTGAGTCTGTGAAACAAACAAACACTGCCTTGAATATCAGATAGAGAAAAAGTCCATAACTGGGCATCTTGTGCGGTAAGATGCAAGAAAAACATTCAAAATCATGCAGTATCCAGCTGGTGATAAGAAAATCAATCAAGAAAAGAAATATAAACAGTATTCCAATTCACTTCACTCAGCAACTGCATGCAATCACATCTTGAAATGGAAATTACACCTTGCACAAGTGCATGGCTATTTTATGGATTACTTTTGCCACTGATTGTATATCACTCATAAAGTCCGACAGCTTCTGCATGATGGAATTGCTGTTAACGATAACTGTATGGAAATTTTGTGATGTTCGTCTACAGTATGTATTTTTAAGTGTATCTTTGTGTTGCTGTTGCGTGGATGTGTGCGTGCTTATGTGTGTAAATGTCTATTTTGTGTGGGCACAGAGTGTCTCCTATGAAAGATACAAAAGTGGCACTCTCGATGCCATTTGCATGATTAGTTGCTAAACGGGGCTGAGCACTGGCTGTAAATTACAATTGTACAGAGAAAACCAAATGACCAGATTGATTGACTTTTTAACACCTAAAAAATCTGATTAACATGGCTTGTATTTCTGTAAACAGCTAATCTGTGCCTATTTAGAAAAGCTTTTCTAAGTTTTTTACAATCTATACATCCACTTCAATACTCCTGAACCTATTCTTTTGTTGTTGTGCAAGCAAAACACATACATGTACACACAGCCCTAACCCCTCAACTTTCCCCTTGTTCTTTTCCTGTGTAAACTAAAAAAAGTCCTGCCCTACAAATTTTCCAAGGTTAGAGGACCTGCACATCACTGAGATCAGATCAGACCTCCTCTTGGACTTACAATATGTGGTCCACTGAACCTGTATCTTAAACATTACACTGCAGGTACTGTATACATCAATATTGCCTTTATATGTGGTATTTTACTTTGCTCAAGAGTAGGGATCGATACTCTATGAATTTTTAAGCTCATCTTGGCTTCGGGGATAGACTGTAACCTGTGGCACTGACAATCTCATTTGTGCCTTCAGTCCTCTTCAAAGCTCTGAACTACGTTAAGTTTAAAGTACCAAATTTCTCTAGACAAGCAGGTGATTCTCGTGTGCTCTATAATATCAGCATTATAATGTTCAACACCATGGAAATGATTAAACATATTCTTGACTACATTACTGGCTAAAACAAATTGCATTCTGTGGATGGGAACTTGTAGACATACATGTATTATGATTGTATATTCACTCTTTAAATTCCCTCAGCTCTGTGCTGTGTGTGTTCACACTTTCGTCCTGGTGATGGATCTGTAAAAAAGGCATAGCTCATCTGTCAGTAAGGAAAAAATGGTGGAGCAGAGAGCTTGATTTACTTTCACATTGTTTCATTTTAGTTAAATGAGAAATGAACAGTGAAAAGCAATAAATTGCAGGTTTGGGTAGCATTTTAATAATAATGGACCAGAGGTTCTTCTGTTGTTTCCTTTCCATTGCTGACCATTGCACATGTGCCTTAAAATAAAGTTTATGTTTAACAGTTTTCAGACAGCAACTGCCATGCCTGTGATGTATTTTCAACTAACACCAACTTACACAGACTACATAATTGGCTGCTTTGCATTTTCTGTCTGTGTTCAATTTTTTTTTCTATTTCGAGCTGACATCCTCAGCTGGCTTTTTTGCAGAGTTTTTTTTAAATGCTGAACATGTGCGGAAAACATTGTCCTCAACTCTAAACGTTGTATTGGCTGCAGCAGAAGTGTTCAACAAAGCAGTATGACCTTTGATAACTGGGATTCACTCCTCTAAGTGACATGTGCCATAATTTACTGCTGCAGTGAATGAAGTACTCTCGAAATAAGACGTTTGATTGCTTTAATCATACTGTAAATCTTTAAGTGTGCTATAATCATGAATTTTAAAATAAAGTTTATTTTTGCAGTTAGTTTATTGAAAATGGTATGACATTATTGACTTTTTATTGATAAAACATTTTTTATCTGTTGTAAAAGACAAAAAAAACAGCAAATCATTAAGCTGCAAATGTATTAAATGTCTAGGGTAGATATGGCTTCATCTCAAGAAATTCTATGTAAATGTAAAGTGTTAATTTAACTAGCTAATTTAAAAATATAATTCGGTTGATGCAATTTTTCATGATAAAGCCCTCAAGGTGTCTCCAGGCATTGGCAGGTGAACCTGTCCGTTTTCTTGGAATTAAGGCCAAGAGCTTTTTGCCCCTGATTTCAAAAGCCATGGGGCAGGAGCTTGAGATGAGTGATTTAAATATTTCTGATGTTGTGCCCAATTTGAGAGTTAAGCTCCAGCACAGCACAGTTCTGAATACGAATAACTTCACCTTGATATAGATTTTGGTGGCATATAAAGGAAACATCAACATAGAAAGTCTGTTTTGTGGTGTTGGGCCACTGAGAGCTAGAGAAAAACTTCCAGAGGAGCTGAAGAGTTTATTTTTGGAGCTGCCAATGAAAACTTTTTTTACACATAGGATGAACAAATGTCGGCTGAGCACACATTATACCAAATGTCTGCCACCATGAGAGGTAGGAAACCAACATTTTATGGTATGATAAGGAATATAGATAAACAAGGGGAATACACAATTTGTTACCAATTGACTAAACCATTGACTTCAATGACTATTATAATATAGATATTTCTTTTAAAAATGTGTCTTCTTTTCTACTGATTATAGACCTGACTAAATCACTCCTATACAACAGACACTATTGTTCTCTTTCTTTTACTGTATATTCCTTGTGTATTGTATGTGTTAAATGTTTTTGAATCGCTGATCAATTTTTTTTCAAATAATGAAAAATCTTTGTATATGTTCATGTGGTGCATTTAAAGCAACACATCCTCATAATTAAATGACCTCATAGGTCGATTGCACTATGCACTCCAGAATGACCCATAGGAGTGTTTTCTAATATGCTGCCTCTATTGTTGCTTTCCAAAACCATTACAAATCACTGTTAAAAAACAATGATGTTTTATGTTGTGACAACGCTGTGGTTAAGGTCTGGTTAGGTTTAGGCACAAAAAACACTTAGTTAAGAATTAGAGAAAAATCATGGTTTGGGTTAAAATTATCACTTGAAACGTGATGTGGGTTAAAGTCATAGTTACGGTTTTTAAAATACTATCCCAACTCATAGCTGGAAACGAGAAGTGAACAGCAGTCTCCTGCAGCTAAGTCCACTTTTTGCCATCTATCTATGTAGCCCTCCACCACCAGTTATGGAAATATGTCACCTTACATTGACATCATTTGAACTGCATCACTTCTTTGAGTTACTGCAGCCGCTAGATGGCGTCTGTCACTCAAATGTGACTGTAGGTCATTTTTGACGGCTGAATTTTCTAACTGTACTGTTGTTTTTCTTTTTAGACATTACACATTTTTTTCAATTTCATCAGAAAAAATAAGAAAAAATCATTATGATCTTTAATCTTCCATTGCCAAAAAAAACCCCAAAAACATCCTAAATTCATTACCTTGATTTAGGGACAGTGCATTGGATCTGTGTAGTCAAAATAGTATCCACCTTTGATGTAATTTCATGTAGTCTGAGTTTCCTGTGACATATGATTTCTGGTCCTTATCATCAGCTCAACCTTTCCTTAAGTTCCTTTGGCGGAGAGAGGTAATACACGTGGAATGGGTTGGACTATAATCCCTGTGGATACAGTGAATCTACATTGGCAAAAGGACAATAGGAATGATATTCACCTAATCTCCCTTGACAGATTCAGGACATGCTTTTCATTAACACAAAAGTGGATAAGAGAGCAATAAGCACTGTTTCAGAGTTTACCTAAATCCTTTAAAGCTAAGTGAGATTCATATTCTGGTGTCGCCCGTCTCTGTCTGCTTGAGCTTAAGCCAATGCAGGTACCATATTTACAGAGCTCTTTGACATACTTTTTCGGCTGTATTTTTCAAGGTGTGACGACAAACAATAGCAGGGACAAAGTTAATTTCACACAGCTGCCCATGTAAACTTCCATCCAGAATTCCTAAAATCAGTAAGATGCTGTGCCTCTGTGCGTTGCTTTAATGACTACCAGTGACATTAACTGTGAACAAAAAAGGGTTATTTTTAAATCTTTACTGAAGCTGTTGAAATCTTTTTCAAAAGAATTCTATGTTTCCTAATGTGATGGTGCCTAAAATCTTCATAAAAGCGTGTCTATATAATCTAACTGCCTCTGCAGCTGAAGTGTTAATTCCCAAAGCATTATAAACATATTGGGATAAAGTGATAATGAGCCAATGATCTCATCAGATTATGATCTTATTCAGTTAAATTAAAACACACAGGTACCTGCCTGCAAAGTGTATCTTCTTTGTCAGCTGCATTCTTTGTCTGAAAAAGAAGACTCAGATTGTGCTGTCAGTCATTTTTGGTAAGATCAAGTGTCAGTTTTTTCAAATAGAGCTATCTCATTTTATAAAGAAACTTTTTATTTATTGATGTTTGAGGGAAAGTTAATCTGAAGAATCTCAAGAAAAGACTATTTCTCCATGAAGTGTAAGGCTGTCAGCAGAGTTTCCATTCAGATTGCAAAGGAGGTAAGAAGAGGGAGGATAGCACTTATTTTTCTTTTTAATTAGCTTCATCTGAGGAATTATCCAGCCCTAATATAATGGCTCGATTCATCTCCCACACCATCTGGTGTGAGAGCGGTGTACCTCTGGAGCTGATTGCTTTCCCCCGGTGCTGTGTTGGGGTAATAGGCTGTTCAAAGGCTGTTCTGGGCTCGGACAGCTGAGCAGAGGTGGGGCAAGAGCAGCTGGCCTTGGCGCCATCACCTGCTGCCTGTCAGAAGGCTTTCGAATATGGTCCATCCATGCCCTAAGTGTATGTATCTATGTGTGCATATGTGTGTGCTTGTGTACATGTGCAACATACTTGAGAGTCAACTTCAGGCAGAGCACAAATCCCATGCTCTTCCTGAAGAAGATAGGAGAGAGAAGGAGAGAAAGAGCACATCATTAGGACCCTTGTGAACATCTGGGGGAGATGAGACAGGTGACAAATAAGAAGTAGTGTCTGGAGATGATTCCAGCACTTCAGTTAGTTTGCACTTCTGCACCACATGTCAAATGACACAGCCAAGAAGACATATAATTTTCTGTATATAAATTGCTTTTTGGTAAACTGTTCACAAGCCTGGCTCTCGGTAGTATTTCAAACACTTGAGCACCCCCATCTTTTTTTTTAATCATGTCATTGTCACTCAAGTTTTGCTTCAAATACTATGTTTGTCGCAATGGTGCAAGTTCATTTGACAGATTGGCAACATCTGGTTTGCCCTGAGTCTTTCAAGCCTGTCCCACAGTGCAGTGCACCCGCAATGTCACCGACACCTGTTGACTGACCTGCTTTCAGCCAACAACTGTGGTATAAATCTACAGTTTAGAGAGGGATGTTGCTTCTCGTGAATAAATGATGATGATAATGATAAATCTGGAATAATCTATATATTTTTCTATTTAATATGGATCAAATTACGTTGTGTATTGTGAAAGATATTGCTTATGGTGACAAATCCACAAAGAATCATCAACAGACTCTGCAGTTCGCCTCAGCTCTACAGATGATTTTAGCATCTTTCAGCTCATTGTTTTGGTTTTACAGCCAAACTATACTGATTGTGAGTCACTGACGCTGCTCTTATACTCTATGCTAACCCACTTGCCATATCAACTGTATAAGGTGATAATATGTCATGGTTGTGTTTACAGCATGGATGTATGATAAGAACTGGATACCAGACTCCAAAATGGCATCTGAATGAAAATTGCTCAACAAGCGCAAAAGCCATTTTTGCTTACGTGTTGTGCGGCTGACAGCATATTAATGTTTGTCCCACTGGCCCACCTGCCTGTTCCCATTCGTCCCATAAATTTCACACAGGGATGACTTCACACACATAAAAGTCACCTTTCAAGGCTCAGGGAAAGTTTTACAAATACACAACCTTCATGGACTCAAAAATGCATAATACAGAGAGTAATCATTTACATTGTTAGAAGTGCCCTGTCAAAAGTTTTACAGATGTCTCTTTTATAATGGTGGTTTATGTGGAAAATACTATTTGGGCTGCAACATCCATGATTTACAGCTCGGTGCACTAACCCCGAGTGGTCAAAAAATGCAGGTTTAATTAACAGTTCAGTTTTTTAAATATTCCTCCAACATTCTAGTAATTAGCACTAATACGTTTGTTGATGGGGATATTTAACTCTCAAAAGCTTCCTCCCTCTCAAATTTGTTTTCCATAACAGTATTATCCAAAATGTCTAAATCAAACTCAGCAAGAACTTAAGAGGAGTAGATTGAAGACATAACGACCAAAATAAAGATCTCACTGGCTGATTGACTGAGTTGATAACAGTAGCTACTTTTAGCTTGCTATAATGAATTTTATACACCCACTTTTGGGCAATTCAGGCTACCATGAACTACAACCTCGCCCAAAAACAAGAATGACAGATGATGTATGAGGGCACTTCTCTGTGTTGGTACTAATGAAGCAAAGCAAATACCTGCAGAGAAAACATGTAAAATAAATGAAGACATATCAACTGAACAATGTTAAGCAGAGGACCTGAGTATGCGTGTCTGTGTAGAAGGGGAGGGGGTGAGAAGGAGGAGGTGTGGGGTTATTGAGGGTATCTTATCTAACAGTTGAGCAGCTTTATGGCTTCTAATAGGCACCCTGTCGGATTGAATTGTAAATATGGAGCACCATTGTGCATTCAGAGGTGTGTACATCCTCTGCTTCATTTACCAGATGCTAAGTGATGACCAACTCGTTTATTACACCTTGCAATCCACAATTAAAATGAAGAGAAGCTCGCAAGGAAAAAGCCATTTACCTTAGCCCAAACTGCACTTACACACCAGACACAAATTTCACTGTTACTTGAAAACTTTCCATGCATGGAGCTCATTATCATTTGATTTCCATCCAGAGTTCTCAATTAAAATTATACAGAGGTTGCATTTCATTTACCTGAGCTCGGGGCAATTTGCCGGCCATTAAGCTCCTACCTGTATCAGTGGAGATGTTTTCGAGGTGAACATCTGGGGTTGAGGAGGCAGAGCATGAAATGAAATGCCCCTGGCTCTCTGCTCTTCCTTTTGTCCAAAAGGGCCAAGGGTATTAGAACGCCATGCATAGTAAAGAGCGTGTTTCCACGGGCTGAAACAAATTGGTCTGGGATCTGAATTGAAATAGAAAATCGACAATGAATGCTGGATACCAAGTTTGTCATACAGCCACCAATAGCCACAGTAAAGTATTTCAGTCAGGTACTGCTGGATAGAGTTGTAGTGGATACTGGTATTTATCTGTTGTTTTCCACCAAATGAATTATTAGAAGGAGGAGAAGGCTTGTTTCAACATGCATTTGGCTTCAAAACACCACAGACATGTCACTAGTGAACGCTTTTCATTACTGTCTAAATCCGGCAGACCTGTAAAAATGCAAAGTGTTCCTTGCTGAATTCCCCATAAGGGATCAAGATTCTCTATAAAACTGTAATTGATTTCTGTGTCATGCAATAATAAAGACTTACCATAAAGAAACTACACTCATGAGACCTTTTAAGAATCAGACCTCATTAGACCTTGGATCTAATACTTTTTACTCTAAATCATTTTTAAAATACAAATTGCAATTATGTTGCCTAATGACATAATGTAATTTTTTTGGTAACATAATAAAAAGAGAGGCTTAAAAGAGAGGCTTAAAACAACTCTGGAAGTCTCTGATTGAGATCTGATATGTATTCCTTGTGAATGTTTGCACAGTGTGAGGTGCTGAAATATGCCCACAGACTGCAGTTAGAGATAAAAAATAATCATATCAGATTTTTATTTCAAGTCATGTAAATGCCATGGTGATGTGCTTTGGATGAACTTCTTGGAACATAATGTTATTTTTGTAATTTTAGTGATTATAGAAATTTGTTAACCTGACATGGGTATTTTGCCTCACTTTCAACAAAGTATAACTTAAATTGTTGAAGTTGGAAGCAATAGCACATTTTTATTATTAGTTACTCATTATGGTATAATATCCCAAATTTACAGTCTGCAGAATGAAAAGCTGATTTTAGGCAATGTTGTATTAATTTACGTCTAAATAATTGAATCATTAGTATTGCATATTGAGGCAAACACATTTACAGAAGAGATAATATGAATGGATTAGAACAATTGGATAATAATGCCATTAATAATGTCATTGCATTTGATTTAGCATCTGTCATTACATTTGAAAGCATGCTGTCACTGGTTTCCTTCATGTAAGAAGTAATATCTACTGTATGTAAAGAGCTGTTTTATCAAGTGTTACTGTGTTTGCTATAGAGTACCATCCTTTAATCTTCTGTACTTGAAAGAAGGGACAAGAATGAAAAGTCAGTCTAATATCTTTCATAAAAAAATTGAGAAAAAATGATCAAAACCTGTAGCAAAACCCGCACTTAGTGCAGGGCAGCTTTGGTGTGTCTCTGTTCACACTGTTGTGAATAATAACATTTCTTTGTTGGGGATTATAGGTCCTTGCTACAGGGTGTTCCAAATAATTTTGCTTGTGACAGCCTGAAATGGCTTTCAGTTTGTCAAATAACTGCAGAGTTGCTGTCTAAGTCATGCAGTGAACATTCGAAAGATCACTTTCTTCAACACTGCGAGGCGGCTGTGAAAAGAGAGCCTCAACACAAACTAGCTTTTCATTTCTGTTATCATACTCAAACAGTATGGGGATCTCACTGGAGATTTGTGTGGTACAAGTTGTATTCTAGATGATATGCAGTAATCAGGCCCTTTGAGTCTCCTTCTGTCTCTCTTTCTCTTTTTCCCTCTCTCCGGTCTGTCTCTCCCTCTTTCCCCTGCCCTCACTAAAGCTGGTGAGCACTCAAGTTTTGCAGTGTTTTAAGCATTACATCATTCCACATGGCACACTATTAAGCTTTTGGGAACTGGGAAGACAGCCCAGGCCTTCAGATTTGTCATAGCATTGTGCTCCATTGTTGCACTGAACAGATGAATCGCATGCTGACCAAACCGCCACTAAGCTAGGGGAAATAATTAATGCACAGTCCTATTTTTTTCTCCTCTAATACAGCGCATGGACAAGACACGGCACTGCGAGTAGTTGTCAGATTTTGTCCCTTTTGTGTCAACATTAGTGACACATATTTATTCTGCAAGGGGCATGGCCTCTATCCATCTATCCCTCCATCTGCCCATATGATATTCCATCCAGGTACGATGCCATGGCGACGCTTAGTTATGCAGTGGAATTTATTGTCTGCACTGCGGCAGATTACCATTGCTTAACATGCCACACAGGAGACTTAAAGAGGCAGCACCTTTCACAGTGTTGCATCCTGCTGGCAAGTATGTTGGAAAGCCTGAGGCATGCTGGGAAGCCTGGTCTTTATGCATGGTTTCCTGTGCTGTGAAGGACATAAAGTATACAGCACAGAGTAAGAGCAAGAGAAGGGGCAGCTTGAACACAATAAAACGGTGGCATTCACTGTTTGTCTTGGCATATATTCATGTTTTTGTTTTATTTTATTTTAAAACACTGACCTGTTAGCTTAGGACTGCTGTAACATTTTACTGACTATTTGTCACATGTATTGACTGTAGAGATTATAGTCATTAAAAGCCGGCTCACAAGCACTACTCTCCTGAGAATTTTTTCTTGAGAACACTTTCACTTGTTAAAATGTGAGGTGCTTAGGGGCAACAGGGGAAACATTAAGTCATGTAATGATCAGGTGTACAAACCCAGTATTTACAAGGTCAATATCCTGTGCTTAATTCACCCAAAGCAGCCTTCATACCCTGTAACTTGATACATTTTAGTATTCTTGCTTCCCACTCCATTCTATAACAAAATACAGATTCACTCTAAATAATTCAACACCTCTGCACGTCAAACAGGGGTATCAGGCATGAGCCTGCCTCAGGATGAATTTGAAGGGAAAGCTCTTTACCAAGCTAAAGGCTATGTAACACAAGAATCAGGCTACTTTGAGTACAAGAGATTTTCCTGCAAAAAAAATGTGTAGTAAGAAGAGAATGAATCTTTTGAAGTTGTTATCTGCATGCATACGCTCTCAGATTCAGACGCAAGGCTATAGGAGGATAAGAAAGGTTCAGCTTTTGTCCACCGTGGGCAATCCTCCTGGCAATATGGCTGCCGTGTGGGTTTTGCCTGTGTGATTCTGATTGCCTGGGGTTAAGCAAGAAACAAAATGTTCTAAAAATTGATTAAATCGCCCTGGTGTGTCTGTGTTCAGATCCCATCTGTAGGTAGTTATAGACCAGATCGCCTACAGCTGGAATGTTGTAGCAGAAGTGTTCAGTTTTGCAATATCACACCATTGTACTTGCACTTTACTTTAGAACTTTCATTTTCTTGTCACGTTCATATAAATGTCATTTCATCTCTGTGCATGTATATGTATATGTGTCACATCTGTATTGTCTAGGGAGAAGTTACTCAAAGATGTAAGATGATTTGACCAAACCTTTAAGTCTCTATATAGTTTTCAATAAAGTACATTTTCCTGTAAGATACATTTGAAGGTTTTAAAGTGATTTAAAGATGAAAGTAATCCATTATAAAGTATTTTTACAGAACGGAATCCCCTTTTTTTACCCTAATTGCTCATGTTTGGCAGGACTTTCCTTGGAAAAAACGTTAGTGCACAAGAAGGAATACATTTTACTTTTATAGATTTTGTCTTTTGTTATAAACAGAGGGAGAAGAGGATAGAGTAGCACAAAGCACTATGGCTGAAAAAAATAAGATAGCACCAGCAGTCATTACACCACTCTTCATAAAAAAAAAGTCTCTGGAAAGTGCTGTACAAAAACACAACAGGCTGGCACCAAAGATGATGCCAGAAAAAAGCAACTAAAGTGTAAAGTTTATGACTTAAGCGTTCTTTTACTACTAACTTTTACTGTCTCAAAGATTATTTGGTACAATATGTGTTCATTAGAAGCAAAACAATCAACAAGTCAGTCAGTTTATCAATGAATCAAACAACTGTGTCACCATATTACAGTACATGAGGTGACTTTGCCTGAGCTAAAGCTTTTACATCAGTTTTACAAAATGTTGCTTTCTTTTATGGAGCATTGCTTGTTTCTCTGACATTAGTTATGATAACATTTGCTTTTCAGTTAGCTATCACTGAATCACACAGTGGTTTTTTTTTTTTATTTCATCATGACCAGATACATAAACATTTAACAATTTAAAATGAATATTTATTGATTTGATTTTTATGATGTTCAGAATCTACACATCCCACAGGAAATTGGAACTGCAAACAAACGGAGTAAACAGAGAGCAATACATGGTATAAACCAATAAAGCAGTATTCAAGGTAATGATCTCAGTTTGAATTTTAGTTTGAATAATACAGTCTAGATATAATGTGTTATATACTATAAAAAAGACATATGTATTAACATTTGCATATTCCTCTTTTTTTCACATTCTTTTTATTCTTTTTTTTATGGCAGCCAAGAGAGCTCAATGCTCTGCAACTGAAGAAAACACATAGCAAGAAACAAGAAACACATTCACCAATCTGACAACACATATACAACATTAAGAGATGTGCAAATAGGGAACACAAGAAAGTGAAGCAATGCTGCAAGTTGTATATCACAACAAAAATAGTTACAACCAGCACTGGGCAAGTTACCTGAAAACTTTAATCAATGTATTACTCATTAAAAAAAAACTTTACTTTCATTATTCAGCCTAGCTCCGTCAAAGGTGCCTTTAAACAACTCCAAAACCTCCTCTGGTTTACCAAGCAGCCACCCTACAGTTTAGAGGTATGTACTGATGACATGGAGCATTAATTAAAATAACTTTGGAGATACTGGAATTCACATATTTGTTACTTTTGGTAGAAGTTAGCTGCTTTCCCACACCTCCATCCTCTGCACTAAGCTAACGGGTCTGATCACACAGAGACAGCATTTATTTAATTTATTTCCCTCCATCAAACCCCTGGAAAGACAGAGAACAAGTAAACCCCAAATTGTCAAATAGAGCCTTACTGTAATGTAATTATTGAATTTCAAATTGTAATCTTTTCTATCATATTACCGTAACTGCCCAACAATAGTCACAACACAAATAACAACAAACAATTAAAACTGATAAGCATGCAAGTAATTAATACATATTAATTCAGTTATATCAAAGTCACCTTATCAGAGTGTTAAAACTAAAATAAACATTGTTAGCTAATTTTTAATCACCATTGCCCAGTAATTGACATATTAATCGGTTTAAGTGTGCCCCGCAGTTGGTCTTGCAGCTTTTCAGATGCTTGTGTTTTCTGTATTTGCAGTACATTTCTTCAACTTTCAGTAAGTTTCAGTAATATTCTTGCCATGCATCCCTCAGACCTCTGACATGGCTGTATAAACTTGACCCAGTGCATTCAGAGCAGTGGACATTTGTTGGCTCCTAGTCCACTCCAAGACCTTCCATTATGGCCCTAGATGACAGATGTAGATATTGCAATGTTCTCCCTTCAGGCTGTAAAGCATGAGGCCTAACCTTCCTTACAGCAGAAGTAATGGTCCACACCTTTAATTGTCGTGGGCCGTTCATCTTCGCTAACAATAGCAGTAAGCAATGGGTCTGGGAAAGAAAAGCAGTCATGTCTGACAAAGGAAGTGATTTAGTTCTGGAGGCAATTCATAAGCGGGCCTTGCAGGGGCAGCTGTAATGTGCCAAGAGAAAGATCATATGGGGTAAGAGGCATAGCTGACACAATAGTGGCACACAAGCAACTCTAGATGCTTTTTTTCCTCCCATTGCAAAGATTCATCTGAAAAAAAGAGGCAGTAAAATGTATATTGTGTGCGTCCTTCAAAGAGGGAGAATTTATTATTGAAGTGGACATGATGTTCTCTGAATGCTGTAAAGGCTTAGAAAGTGAGTTGGACAAGAGCAACTTTGTTGTCACAGCTGTATCAGTCAGAAAACAAACAACTCGTCTTATTTAAAGAATTGGGCTGTTTGCGTATGTGATTCTTTTTCAGGTTTTGATGTTTCCTCATTATTCCATTTGATGTCAAAACATCATTTGATGCTCAACTTTTAAAAGTGTGCTTTTAGCTCTGTGTTTCTTTTATTCCATCCAGCCTTCTAAAGAAGCAAAACTGCTATGAAAAAATGTGCCATTGATGGGTCACTGGTTTCCTGACTGAATTAGACACACAAAATAAGAAATAGACGAGTGTAGTTACCAAATTAAAGCATGTTTCCTGGGAAAGTTGAGGCCCATTAAAATGATAGATTGCATGGTGTATGCAAAGGGATGTTTTACACCCACAAAACAGTCTAATTGCATTCATTCCTGTGAGAAGTCTACAAATGTTGAATCTAGATTCTCAGGCGTATTGGCAGCAAGCTGCTAGACAGCAGATGACTAGCTTCAAACGAGTAGTGAGGGGGAGGGATGTAAAATCTTGACAAACAGTGAGAGCCAGTGTCCACATCATCTCTCGCCCCTGACAGGCTTTCCCATGCATGAATTCAAAGCTGGTAAAAACATGGCTGGATTCATTTTGATCTGACATCCATCATGTATATCAGTGTAGTGGTTTCACTGTACTGTGTCCACGATAAGATGTTTTGGCAATCGGCCCATGACATCTTTTAGAGCCAGTCAAGAGAAACTGGGACCAATTTGGCACTTTTGTCACAAGTTATTGTTAGCTTTTGGCTTTGGGTACTACTCATTCACATTAGAATAGTCACACAAGCACCAAAATTAGTGTCTGAAAACTGAAAATTTAAAAAAGTTAATTAAGAAGTATGATGCTCTATATGTGTGTGTTTATTTTTGAGGCTGTAGTTTGTGGTGTCATTGCATCAGATTGTGTGATTCTGTAATATGTTCAGAGTTTTCTTCCTCTCTGTTCTGTTTCTTTACCCTGGAGAAGTTTGCAAATTGGAAAATAGGGAGGGACTGTAGAAGTGAAATTTTGTTCTCTTTTCATTTGTCAGAAGGAACCAGAAAAAAGCCTTGCAGCCAGTTGCCCTGGGGGTAAATGAGTTCTGCGTTCTAGTTTAAAACCATTAAGAAACAAACTGCATCATAGGCTGCAACATTAATGATGATATGAAATGCAGAATAGATGCATGTCAGGGGCTCTTTGTTGGTATCCAGCCCTGCTTGTACTCATCCGATTCCAAAGTTAGTATTCCCGCACTGGCTCATATTTAACTGTGCAGTGATTTAGTTAATAGCAGTGTCCCAGCCTGCTTCTTATACGAGTCTTCTAGCTGAGATTTAGAACTACGGATTCAGTAGCAGCGTGTATGGCTGAAGCATGGCGGTATGTGTGTGGAAAGCGTTAGGCAGATGGGATGTGTCTGATATCTCTCACTCAACATAATGAGACAAGAATGCGCTTCACCAATCTCAGGGCCCGTCTGATGGCAAGAGACACAGTGCCCACTCATACGGGAGGGATCTTTCCCCTCTTCAAAGATAATGAGATGACAATGTATTCAACTATCATTAGACAGAGACAGGGTTTGGGGGGAGGATGGAGGGAGAAACATTCTACAGCACTTGTCTGCTGCCTTTGATCAGACGAGAAAAGCAACTGTCATTCTTTGTATCTGTGGTGGACTTATGAAAGCTCAGCTAACTACTTCATCACCGCCGGTGTCACTTAAAGGCTATAGTTTGCATTGTAGTTCCTCAGGTAAGCAGGTAATTTTTCAGGTTGGATTGTTCGCTGAACGGGAACGAACGTCTCTGCAGTTAGATATTGTCCTGCTGCCTGTGCAATATGTTAAATCTCTGTCTGAATTCAGACGCTTGACAAAAAAAATGTTGCAGTGTAAAATCAATTTGCCATCACCTGGGAAGAGAAGACACAACATTTTGCCTGACACGGCACTACATTGCAAGATGTCAAAAGTGCCATGTTAACAGGCTTATTTAAGCAGGCTTGACGAGACAATCTTATTCTAAGTTGACAGTTTGTTGTGGCACTTGTAGAGGGATCCATCTTGTCTTTTGTCCCTGTGGTGAAGATGATCCCTCACATGCTATATATATATTTTTTTATTATTATTATTATTCTCAGTCTTTCTTAGAACACTGTGTCTTGACAAATAAATCATCCAAATCCTTTTTTTTTTTCTCAGGCATTCTTCAGTGAGCATTAGGCCAACGGATCTGCACTGAAGTTCTGAGACTGTTGACAGCAAACAATTATGCTGCATTATCATTTATCTGACAGAAAAAAGAAAATGTTTGGTGAAATCAAAACTCAATGACTGTAACATGTTATTTTTGTATTGCAATGATTTTTAATTTATGAAAGCTTTCATGTCTCCTAAATCCAAAAATATATATTACATAAGAAAGCAACCTAGTACACGTACTGTATGTCTTCACCACCAATCAATATTGTACAATGTCTGCAACTCATGCTGTGCTGTTGCATCTTTCTCTCATCACTTTCCATCTCTGTTCACTGTCACAAAAAAAAGAATAAAATACGAGGGAGAGCTGCTCCCTCACTCCTAAAAAAAATAAGAAAAAAAAGGCTAGGAGCAGAGATCAAAAATAGAACAGTCTGTCTACATTTGTCACACAATTATAAGAGATTGTTCAAACTTTTGTGATACCAAAATCCTTTTAAAACCTGACAAATCATCTCTCATGTCAGAACTCATCTTGCTCGTAGGCTTCTCCTTAAAACTCAGCAAGATGCTCATTTGTAAGTAAGAGAAGGAGACGACTTAACATCCAATTTCCCAACATTTCATCATCATGTCTCAATAATTATGCAGGGTTATTAGCTCAAGTATTTGTCCTTGGCATTCTTAATGCTAGTTGACATTTATTATGAACAGTAATGGTACTGGAGATCTTTGATTTGCCTTTTGCGGTGGTAAGTGTGGTTTGGTACGTCCTCTGCAGTGCAACAGCACCCTCTCTGGATAATTTATGATATGATTACATCACCATGAAAGAGCAGACTGACTGTGTGTGATGGTGGTGGAAATATACTAAAACCAAAATTGCTAAAATTAACAAAGCTGATTACTCTCTAACAAAATCAAAATGGATGGATGTATATTTAGAATAATTTGACTTCATCCTTTCATTAAAGTGCCTGAATTTGAATTTGACAATGTAAGTTACTGCAGGGACTTCTGCACTCAAAAAAACATCCTATTTCTACTTCCTTTTTATTTTGTTCTATATTGAATGAACAAAATCCATTACTCATTTGTCTCAAAGCCTAAAACGAATTCTGCAATATGTCTGTTCCTCTCTTTCCTCCATCTCCTCCTTTATAATGTTTCTGGGTTTCAAAAAGGAAATCAGTAAGGCACAGTGGGTTTTATTCTAATTCATTCAACACTGGAAACATGAAACAAATTCATTCAGTGTTGAAATCTTGAAAAAAGAAAATGTTCCTTCTAAGTGTATGTTTTATATTCAATTTATTTGCCATAATGACCCAGAACATAACGTCCTAATTATTCTCTCTATTATTATTCTTTATCATTTCAGGAATAGCTCTATTTTATGGTGTAAATATGAATAGTTTGGTGTGGATTTGTGGATTTTAATTAGTGCACTATTTCAATATGGCATTGATGGTGACTACAATATCAGGAAACATGCAATATTCAGATTAAATTAATTCAAAGTTCAAGAGGAAATGAAAAAATTCTTCAAAAGTAAGATCAGGTTTTATTTCAAGTGATGTCAATCATGTTAAATACTTAAAAGGCTTACATGTTAGGATTGCAATATGATAATAATAAGTTTAATGAACCTCTTTACCTCTAAATTGCTTTAGTAAATTTTATAACTTAAGAATTCTGACTGCAAATGCAACAACAGTCAAATTAAGCCTTTGTCATCTTTGTGTTTTGTTGGTTTTTCCAGCTCTGTTCTATAATGTAATAATGTCATATAGCACATGTTTCCCTGAGCCCTTGAATCAGATTTGGAAACCTGATGACTTTTAGATAGTGTATTGCATCATACTCACATAACATGGTACTGACTGTCATTGTTTAGATCACTGTGTGTGTTTAGCTGTGGTTGCTAACCTACTATATGGGTGGCAACTAAACAGACAAAGCAGTTTTGTCTGACAGATGTGGAACTGAAGATTGAGCAACACTAAGCTAAAACCAACGGATGAATATAACAGAGAAGTATGAATTCGAGAAGGATCTTCCACATTTGCAACAATCCAATGCAGGGCAAATTGGATGAAGCTATTTTCATCATTATGGTCTCATGTTCCTACAGCCATAACACTATGTTTCTCCAATTAATTGGACAGAGATATATTAAGATAAATGTTCTACATGTTGACAGTAATCTTACACTCTGACGAGGTGATTTCAGGGAAAAGCTATTGTCCTTAATTGATTTCCTTTATAAGATCTGACAGGAGGAGATGCAGATAAACAGAAATAGAAGGTTGGAGAAGGAGATTAATTTTCAAATCAACTGAGATATGGATTGTGCAAAGGAGGTTTTGCTCTAACGGGTGTCTAATATTTTGTGTATTCTGAAGAGACCTGCAAGTTTCTGTATTAAAACTGTACATGTGGACACATAAGCTGGTATTTTGTAAGCAAAAACCATCACAATCAAACCGAACAAGCTATAGGAGAGTGCGGAGGAGGGAATTTGAAAACTATTTGGAGGGTAAACAGTGAAAAAAAACAAAGGAAAGCAGTAGCAGTTGGTCCTCAGTCTGTTGATGAGAGTGAAAAATACACAGCGATATCAACAAACATGCTTGCTTGATTTAAAAAGTGGGTGCTGAGATGAGAACAAAACGGAGGTTAATGCTGACATCAAAGTAGTATCCAAGTCTGTTTAGTCAAAGAATCAGTTTAGTTTACTTAAAGCAGAACAACAAGAGAAATAAAAATATGCCCGCTGAGGGGTCACATTCAGTTCGAAACATGGATTTGAACATGCAGAGAAGACTGAAGTCATTTAATTTATAGGTTTGCATGCTGTACAAAATTAGGATAAAAACATAAAAAGTAACATTTGGCCCCCAAAACATGTTATAATTACAGTTACAAATTGTTCTCATCGTGAACAAGTTAGTTATCTTTTACTTTTAAGAGCAGAACAACCAACTACAAATCTAAAAATTCTAATCAAAGTCACATCAGTGAAGTGCTGTGGAAATCAGGTTTTCGAGTGTTTCACATAAAAATGTAAAACAGTACTTGAAATTCTCTCATAGACTTGGGTAATTAGTTTGGATGTAGTGTGTTGTGTCAGTGAAGATCATCTACATGACCCAGAAGGCATTATATACTTAAAAATACAGAACAGACAGTGATATATACTATTGTATAAATCAAATAAAACATTTGCTCAGCTAGCGCGCCCAGAAATAAAGACAAAAGAATAATAAGTGTAGTCACCAGAGTACACTGGTTTAGGCATGGTTCTATCAACACAAATGTAGTTTCAGAAAGTTCACAAAAATCTGTACAGCAATGTGAAATATCAATATGATATATTTTCTGTAATTCACAATTTTGTAAACCTTTATTTAATGCGTAACAAGACTTCTAAGACAAGCAAATGACTTTGGTGTTCTGTAGCTACAGTTTCAATAAAAAAGAACTATAAACATGTCCAAACACATTTTTTCAGCGAAAACGTTTGATTTCCTCTCTGTTCTGCAATTCAGCCTGGACAAACTCTTCACCCTCAGTGTTCACAGTGGTCCTTTTTGCTAAAGAGTCTGTTCAGACCACTCACTCAGGAAAGACACTGATACATAGTTACATCTATGTATTATAACATTTTTATTTGAGTGGCTGTAAAGGGAAATATAAACCCAAAAATATACTGTTTGTGATGGCACTGATAGGAAATGTTATAAATGGTAGAAATGTAATCTAACCTGTAGTTAGGCTTACTTGATCAAAACTTGTAAATCTATATCTTAAAGACGTACACAGAACTTTTCATAAATCTAGTATAACAAACCAGTACAACAAAGACTTGGCACTGATTGCTACAGCTTAGCCAAGTCTGTGAAAATTCTTGATCGGTTGAGAATGTAGAGAATGCGCCTTGCATTCCAGTTTCTGAGCAAGTCCTCCCCAGTGGGCAGATGTGTGCACTAATGATAGAAACAATGGTTTATGGGCAAGGCTCTGTCTGTGTTTTCCTCAGAAAAATCTGGAGGAAGAAAAAAAAACAAAAACTCATGACTCTCGAAGGATGTGTCCTTGATCTGTTGTATTGTTTGTCCACTCTTCTTCGCAACTTCTTTTCATTTCTTTCCCATGCTGTCGTGAGACAAAGCGCTCAAGGCAATTTCACCACCACCACACAGGCACCTGCCCTGCCAATGTTGAGAGGGACCTCCTACAGGAAGACAGAGAGGTTAACATGCAGCTTCTCATCTGAGGTTGTCTTAAAAAAAAATCCCATTTGACTTCATGCAGATAAGAGGGTTGCAGTGGCAAGATTGGAAAAATATGTTGCAAAAAAGAAAAGCAAGCCATAACATGTTTGATAGGATTCCGTGACTTCAGCAGATGAACCCAATGGGTTTGTAAAGTAACAAAGTGTGACAAAAGCAAGCAACAGTTCCTTAAAAAATGTAACCAAAGGTTCCCTAAAACAGAATTAGCATCATAATATTTTTACTAATATCTAAGAGTATGAGTCACATGCACTGTGTTTTGTGTTGTGATGGACAAATACTCATAATAAATGAGTTTTGGTTGATGTAATTACCTCAGTCCACTCATTGTTTTGTGCATCGTAGGACTCGACAGTGTTCAGATATGACTGGCCATCATATCCTCCCACAGCATACAGCCTGTCACCCAGCAGGCAAACACCCACTGCATCCCGGGGAACGCTGAGGGAGGACACAGTGGTCCACGTGTCTGTCTTTGGGTCATATCTGAAATTACAACATTTGGTCAATGATTGTTTTTGCATTATGGTACTGCATGGTTTATCATCACCAGGATGAAGGGTGAAACGAGTTTTGTAAAAATTCATCTATCCAAGCAGCCTAAATCTCCAGTGGAAAACAGTCCCCCATCCCCACTAATTGAGACATCCTTATGTCCGCCCTCTTTAATCACAGATGTCTGAATGGTCACTAATGGGAACTTCTTTCAGCACAGACAGAGAACCAAATTGGAAAAAAAAGCAAAAATGCAAAACTGTCTCTTGAACAACATCTGGCGGATGCTGGGTCCAGAGAGAGCTGGACTAATCAGCGAGGGAAGAAGTTGCTGCATAAAGTAGTTTTTTTCTTTACCATGTGGACCACTAAGATGATAAAATGATGGTGAAAATGATTTACTTTCTATAATTTCTGTGTAGTGAAATCACTCAAATGTTCTGAAATTCATTGATGTTTTAATGACACTCGAGGCTACCAAAGTTTGAAGTTGCCTTATGTTGCTTTAAATCAGTAAGTTAAATTAATAAAATAAAGATGTGGCAGAAGGCAATCTACATAATTTTATGCACATAGACAATAAGTAAAAAAAGTAAAACAGAATTACAGTAATCACACAAATATATGACTCTGTAAGCACTAAGTTACTCATTATTTGATTTTACAAACTGGTTAAAGTGCCTAAAACATGCAAAAGTTAAAAGTTTACAGTTTGCCCATCTCTATTGAAATATAAGTAGGTCAAAACAAATGCTGATAATGTTTTTGAAAATCATTGAACTCCTTACAAACTGATACGACACAGAAAATATGTATCAGTCAGAATCAGTCTATAACAGCATACTGTAAGGTAATACACATGTCAATATATAGATGTCATGTGCCCATCTAAAAAGATGATTCAATCTATACTAACTGAGTAAACTTCTATCAGTACCACTCTCAAAATAAAGGCATCAATTAGCATTTCATGTTATTTCAACATTATTGCAATAATCATAGAATCCCTACACGAATTCACAAATAATGGGAAACAATTTAATTTATTTAAACAAGAGATGTTTTTCTTAGCAGTAAATTATAACTGAAGGTGTCATTCTACCTACATCACATTAGGTTCAGATACGGGAGAATATTGTGGCCACAAGATGGTGCCAGATACTATAAAATGAAAGAATCAGTGGAAACTATGATCTCTTCAGTGGAGTATCACGTAGTATAACGCCGACATGTCTCAAAATGCAGGAACAGGGTGGGGATCAAGATGATTTTAGCTCTCTATTGTTCTTAAGAGAAAGTCAACAGCCTCAGCCCCACCTTTGACTGAGTTCCATCAACTGCTTGCACAACATTTTTTCTTGTTTGTGTCTTTTCTCCAGAGAAGAAGCGTTTACTGACCTCTCTACACAGTCGGAGAGTCTCGAACAGTGGTTGGAGGCGGGAGCATCGTGTCCGCCTACAGCATACAGGAAGTTGTTGTATGTCGCCACACCCACTCCTCCTCGCCTCTTGGCCATGGGAGCACACATGCTCCACTTGTTGGTATGCGGATCGAAGCACTCCATGGACCTCAAACATGAGCTGCCGTCTCGACCACCTACTGCAAACAATCTAAGAAAATAAACAAAACAGGCTCAAAATCAAATATTTAACATACTGTACATACAGTACCTACCTCTGCATCTCTGGCAGGAATAACTCATATCAGTTGTCGAATAGTGACAGACCAGTGATAATGTGACAGATTTTATGAGATATAGCAGTGAGCAGTGGAGAGCATCTTGCAAAGGCTCTTTCCTTGAGAGTGTTCCCTCCAGAAATATCACATCAGTGTTTTAAGTGCTTGTAGCTCAAAGACCCGACAGCAAGAAAGTAGAGGCTAGGGAAACAGTTTCCTTCTTGTCTATTTTTGACCTAGATGCAGAAATAACTCAGCGTCGACTTTAACACTGAATTCTGGATGTAGCCGAGCAGCAGCAGCCTCTTTTCTCCTTCAGCACAGAAACATATTTAAATTAGGCTGAGCTGGTCTGTTTCTTGCTTAATTTACTTTCAAATAGCGCAGTTAGGAATTTAATACATACAAATACATGAAGTGTTTTGCTTTTATGGAGTCTAGATTACACAGTATAAATTATCAAACTAATCAGACCAGCTTCTGCCTTGAGCTGCTGAATACAGCGCTTCTGCTTTTCTTGGACCAGCACACTGTAAGTTATACAACCGTGCCAATGTTATTGTACGCTGTATTCCAAGTTACGTATTACATTACTGCTGAATGTTGACCATTTTCCAAAGCAAAGCATGCAGTAGTGTTTTAGATTCTTTCTCATTTTTCCATTTTCATTTATTACTGTACATTATGCAAATTAACTTGCAGATTATTGAATATTGTGGATTAACATAATACAGTATCTGCTTTTATTTATTTTTTGGAGAAATAACTTATCTTTAGCAAAAATAAAAGCAGACATGATGATAAAATTTCAAGCAAGTCTAAATACAAAGTTAAAACATGCAACAATATGCAAGAACACTGGTAACTTCAACATTTAAATAGAAGAATATTTCAAAATTCTGCACTAATACTGGCATTCCTTTTTTTATTGCACATTGCCTGTACTTGTCTGCCCCCTCAATGTCTGTTACGGTTGCCACTGACCTCAGCCTCAGTATGGAAACAAAGTAGCAGAAGGACAACAATATATTTTGCCTTATAGTGTAATTTTATCATTAGGCCATGTTGGGATAGTCTGTGAGTTGAATATAGACAAGGCAACTTACTTTCCATTGAGCGCTGTGACTCCCATGGTGCTCCGTGGTGTCGACATACTGGCCACGTAGTTCCACTGTCTGGCCTGAGGGTCCCAGCGTTCCACTGTGTTGAGATAGCTCCAGCCGTCGTGGCCTCCTACAGCATACATGGGGCCCTCCAGCACAGCAATACCTACACAAATTGATGCAAGAGGCACATGTTACCCAAAATAACATGCAGTTTTTTTGGATGATTTTGTAAAATAGGAAGAAAATTATAACATTGAATGATTAATATACTTTATTATTACTTCGTACTTGTGTATTTTTATGTTTATTTATCTATGCAAACACAAAAGGACAGCGCATTTGTAATCATTATCAGCAATATAAGCACTTAATGAATTAGTACAGGAGTACAAGTAGTACAGGCACACAGTTGATGCTGTAACATCTGTGACCTCCAACTGTTGTTTTTATAATGCTAAACGTTTTATATCAAAAGGGTGACTAAAGCTACAAAACTTCTTTGAGGCTTATGAAACAAAGATCAGTTTCTTTTTTCAAATTCTCATCACAAAGCATAATGCCAGCACAATGTAATGTAAACCACATGCTAGCAAATAATCAGTGAAAAGAGATTAAATGACATTTTAAAATTGAACCCCCTCTTTCAACAGTTCTTGGAAAGAGCTGAGGCAGAGGTACATTTTTAATCTTAGAGCTGAGCATGGAACAGAGTGAGTCATGCAGCTGACCAAATGTATTCAAACAGGAAGACTATAAAACAGCATTGTTATTCCTCATTCCCAAGTCACAGAGGAAAGCGATTTTCACCAGCAACAATGCAGAGGATGTTTTAACACAATGGGTTTTTATATTACCACCCTTATCCTTATTTCCTTTGGTGAGAGTTCAATTATTTTGAGGGAACATAAGAGCAAGACCACATTCAGAGAACTCATGAATGACATAAACACTGTCAGACAGAAGCAATTCTTGAAGTGGCGCTCTCTTTATACTACTGAATGGTGGTTTTGGAATAAAAAAGAAATACTTTTGTCATCTTCAAGAAATTTCTTTTGTTGTCGTTACTCATAATGCACACAGCAGGCAACGGCTGTGCAGGGACGCTGGTGGACACTAAGCTCAAATATATTCATACTCAAAATATGCACACCACAAGCAAAGCAGCAAGAGATATTTGCTACATGAAACATCAAAGACAACACAGGTAATCTGTACAGTGTTATCTCCTGGGCGCTCCGATACCTCCGACCACACCGAGTGAGTGAGCTGAATGCTTTGACAAGATCTCCCTGTTCTGTTACCCAGACCTGTTTCAACTGTGAATCAAAACGCCTTCTGATATGAAATTTATTGGGCAGGGAAGGGTAAGGAAGAGCAGGGCCAGCACAGCCTGCCAATCTTTGATAGGGGAATGGGAAAATATCAAAGGTCTATCTCAAAAGAAACGTGTGATTTTTTAACAGCATGCCAGCTGTGACGCCTCCGAGCATGCATCCTGCAATTTTGGGTGTTTTATAACACCAGGTAGGCTGACCGATATAAAACCCAAACCTTGAATTTGTGTTTTATTGTCAACACACTTCATGTCATATTTGGATCTTTGAGAATAGTAACAAATAGTTTTCTTTGTAGCAGATTTACTGCTTTGACAGAGGGTGTCCTTGTTTTATTCTCTGTTTTAATCTACTAACTAACTAATCTAAGCAAAACAATGTTGTTATGTCTCCATCATTAGATTATTTATCAGTGTTACTTTCTTTTTAACGAAATAAGTGGAGTTGTCTGGCAGACATTGTGAACACTCACCAAGTCCATGTCTGTGTGTTGACATGGGGGGCATGGTGGACCACACTTTGTTGATTGGATTGTAGCACTCCACCATGTTGGACGTCTTGAGTCCATCTCTTCCTCCGACCACATACAGCTTGTTGTCAATCACCGCCACGCCAAACTGCAACCGGCGTCCATTCATAATTCCAACCTGCACCCAAGTGTTAGTCCGCAGGTCGTACTTCTCTATAGTGGTGGAGCCTGCAACCATAGACACAGCAGGTATTACAATTTAAATAACATATCCACACACAGCTGTATATAGATACATGCTGTATATGGGCCATACCTTTGGTGGCATCCATCCCTCCTACTGCATAAAGTGCACCAACAGTGGACTTTCTAGGTTTGGTTCTTGGGCTCTGAAACATGGGACGTCGCTCAGGCAGAAGATGGTACTTCATGGCCTCCATCAGCAGCTTTTGGCATTCCAGATCATCAGAGAACATCTTGTTGTTTTCCAGATCTGCAAGAAGCTGGATTAAAATAAAAATCTCATCAATAGGCTACATCATAAGAAAGAATGCATTAAAATATAAAGAAACATATGTGGTTGATAACGTTTATGGTATTTATACAAATGACCTTTGGAGGGATGCAATGAAAGGCCTGTTAATCTAAAACCAGGTTAATCTCATGTAGAATTACCTTGAGTACTTTATATGTGAAATGTTAGATTAAATGTAACAGAATGCAGAGTAACAGTGAAGAGCAGTTTCAGTAACAGATAAACTCAAAGCACACTGTTGGAAATGTTTGTCTGGCACAGACATATTCAGTGATTTTAGTATCTGTCTTACTTAAATGATTAATTTATGATCAGAGTCAAGTGAGGACATTTTATAAGACCCTTGTACACAAAACTGTCTTATCTTTAGATTGGATACAAGCAAGTCTTAACATATTATTATTTATAATGGTTTATGTTAAATGCAAAATATTTATGACAATTCTATAGTCACATTTTGCATCTATTTGGGAAATATCTAAACTCAAAGACTTAAATGTCTTATGTCCATGTATCATCAAGCCTACACTGAAAACTAATGCAGCTGCTTTATTGTCTCCCATAGGAGAAAACTGTCTTGGATGAAGAGAACTGCTGCATCAAACCAGACATTACAACAAAACACATTAAATGGAAACACATGTGCAAACATCAGCCTGAGATAAAACAACTGAGCAAATTAGTCACAAAGCCATTCACACTATTACAACTTATATAGATTTGAAGGCATACTTTTATACATCCTAGTAAGATCTTATGTGTTTTTATTGAATACCAACACATTTCATTTTCATGAATTAATGTTTTGTATAAATGTATTGATGTTGATATGCCTATGAGTAATGTCAGCAACACTCATCTTCTTAGTTTTTAAAAAAATAAAGTTCTGGTTTTCATGAAAGCAGTGGTTCATTTCTGTTGTTTATTTGCCTCACAGTGAGCAGTATCTCCCAAGCCGATAGATGAGATAACTTATGAATTAGATCATATTTTCCACTTTTTTTTCCATTCATAAAAACATTGTCTTCATTGTTGTTTTCAAACAGCAATACTGTGAGTTATTATTTCCTGCCACCCCTGTCACCCAATATAAAGTGAATTATAAAACTGACATGTGCAAAATAAGCTTTGGAAAGTAATCCATTAAGCAGTGTTAATGTAAAAAAAGGGAAATATTTTCATATTTCAGATCTGCCAAAAAAATGGCTTATTTGTGATTGATGTTATGTAAATTAGGATGACACAATTGTAAAACAATGCTCCCTCTCAGAAATATGGCATTCATAAAACATGAGTTGCGGTGTTTAAAACAACAATAATTCAAACATAAGCAAGCTATTAATTGCCTCATGCAAATAAAAACTTGTTGTCATACTGCCAGTTTGATTTATCATTACGAGAGGAGATTTTACTTCAGCCACCAACATAAATAAAGTCATTATTGACAATTCAGTGGTTCATTGCTTTTCAGTGGTCAGTTGAAAGGCTGAGGTTATACTGGGCAATTCTCCTGCAGTAAATGTATGTGGCTTAGAGCTGTGGCAATTAGTCGATTAATTGATTAGTGCATCAACAGAAATTTAAGTGTCAAATATTTTGATAATTAAATAACTGTTTCACTCATTTTTCAAGCAAAAATGCTAAACATTCCCAGCCTGGTTCCAGCATCTCAACTGTAAAGATATGCTTTCCTTTGTCTTATTTGATAGTAAAATTAATATTTTTGGATTTTAGACTGTTGTTCAGACACAGCCAGACAAAACAAGACCTTTGAATATGTAATGCTAGCCTCTGGGACATTAGTAAAATAATTTTTCACCTTTTCCTGACATTTATAGACAAAATGATTGAAATCCTATATAAATATGAAGAGACATATTGTGAAATAGTGCATTATAAATCCAGCAGTTTGCATCCTTGACAGATTTGGCAAAGGGGGGGAAATGACAGCTATTGTTGACAGTGTGGACAAAGGAAGCATCGTGACAGCTTAGTTCTCAGCTACATACTCAAGCAAATGCACCATATACAGTCCTGATCATATGGTTTCCTCCGCCACCACCCTACGTCTTCATTTGCTGTCTCACCTGTGGAGGAAGAAGAGGCAGACGGATATAGGCAAGGAGCACCCCTAGGTCCTGTTGTCGATGCTGGACATCATACCTCACCCACATCATCAAAGCCTGGAAGATTGTTTCCTCATCTGGAACGTTGATGTCATCGCTGGAGAGCAGCTTAACAATCTCAGCCGTAGGGAGCAGCAGGAACTCCTGGTTCTGAATGACCTCCAGGAAGTGTTCCTGGAACATAGAGGAGACGTGGAGGAGGCAGATAATCATCAGTCATTAGCCAAGGAGTACGCGTGGTGCACTGAACTGTGTGTGTGTGTATTTCTATGCCTATGAGGACCAAATAGCACACAGAGAGGTGAAGAAAATGAATGCAAGCACAATGCCAGTTTGAAGGTCTCCATCCATTATATCCTAGACTCCTACATCACTAATAACAACAGTGAAGTACTCCCTATTTCCAAAATTTTTTGAAAGAACAGATGAAACTATCATCTGTTAAGCTCATTAAATAAAAATGATCCACGCAACAGCAGGCTACAAATCAATCTGGCATAAAACATCTCCAAAAAAAAAAAACATTCTTCATCAGCTTATAAAGCATTTCTGCTGCTGCTCATACATGACACCATTAAGCCTTTATAAGCTTATTCATGAGAAACAAAGGGGCACAGCACACCAACATTAACATCACACCAATGCAGTGCCCAGCTCTAAATTTTGTGGGAGCTGTTCTCTATTGCCTTCCTAAAGATTGATCTTCCATTTACTGGCCACAAGCCCAGGCGATATTACAGCACTGCATGGCTACCTCTCAAGGACATGTCTCTGGATACTTCCATTAGAGATTATGCCATATAAAACACCCTTCCTGCTTTACACCTCTACAGTGTGTTATGTCCAACATTAAAACATATGAAACACATACATAGCAGGCCTCGGCCATAACGGTGCCATGTTACCTTTGTGACATAAGCAACTGAGCATTAATTATTAAACTGCCCTGAATAACACTGATGATTTTAGACTCTTTTTAGGGGTGCACAAGCACACTTTAATATCTCAGCAAGACAAAAAAAAAATACATATATTATTATTATAGATTTTGTTAGATTTTTCAAACTTGTCTGAGGGCTTAAATGCTTGTAAATTGAAAATCAGTGCCATGCTACCCACCCCTAGTTTCAAACTGAGCGTGTGAGATGTAGCTAAGTAGTGAATTTAAGATTTGATGGTGCAGAAAAACACAAGTTGAAACGTTAGCAAATAAAATTGCTGAATGTTCTGACAGAGAACGTTGGGTCAAATTGGTCATTATTGCTGTGCAGTTGATTTGATGTATTTGGCAATGTATCAATGTAATTTTAATGTACGGCTTAAAGGTGAAGAAGTTATCAGACACTGACGTTTCAGAACAAGCCATAATGTTAACTGCCAGTAGTTTCAAATGTTAACTTTATTAGTGAGCTCACAAGCTAGCTAGCTAGCTAACTTAGAGATTATTGGGTAATGTTAGTTCTCTTGTTGATAAATAGGAAGAGAGGAGGATAGAGAAGGAGAGAGAGCAGGATAGAGTAGGCAGAGAGAGAGAGAGAGAGAGAGAGAGAGAGAGAGAGAGAGAGAGAGAGAGAGAGAGCAAGTACCAGGTGAGAAAGTAGACATATAACCTTTGTAAACCTAGTGATGGCTTTGTGGCTCAACATTAAAGTAAGTTTTCACAGATTTGTTGGTGTCTTTCTAGTCACATAATTGAATAGTTGATCTATAAGAGGAAATGCTTTTATTAACAGGTCTAAAATGGTCAGCAGAGAGTAGCTGAACAAATTGGCAACTCTTAATTACAGTAACACACTCACACACATGCAGTTGTGTGCACATTGGCAAATCAGTTTGAGCTTGAGCTCAAGTTGCATGGACTCACTTGTAAATAGCATTTTCTAAGTCTCAGCACTGACCTTTCATAACATTCAAAACATGGCTTGCACTGGATCACTGCCATTCCAAGATTGAAGCAACAGACTATAAACCTATTCTTCACTTTTGGGATTGGGGTTCATGGGTGATGGTTTGTTTGAAGTTTAAAACCATGGTGCCTCGGGCCATTTGTCACTCAGATCTTTAATGAGTTTCCCCCCATTTTTTAGAAAAAGTAATGGCTTCTTTCTTGCCATCATGCCATATAGACCATACTTGTACAGCATTCAGAAAATGTGACTCATGTACTCTTTTTCTTATTGCAGGCACTGACCTTTTTCAAAGTTGTTTTTGGTCTCAGGTTGTTATCTCTTACCAGTTTGCTTCTTGCCCAGGTGCACAGATTGGAGTGATGGCCTGATTTGACAATATCTGTATTGTATGATGCTTTGTTCATTCCTTGATGATGTAGTGGACTGTCCCCATGTGGTTCAGAGACTGAACAATGTTTTGTACATTTCTCCTCATATCTGCTTTGCTATAACTTGATCTTTTACTTACTTTGGAAAGTTCTGGTCATTATGAATGAGTATTTGCCTCAGGTTTCATTAACTGGCTGAGGGTCCTCTCTAAAACAGGTGTATTATATTGAAATCTGTGATTGTTCATTCTGAACCATTATTATAATACACTACAATAGACCACCCAACCAATTAAGTTGCTTCTAAAGGTAATATTGTGTACCTAATTGAATTGAGGTTTACCAGTGTGAAACCAGTGTTATTTACTAGTAATTCATTAAGAGCATTACTGTTGTAAAATATAATATATAGAAAAATATTAATGTATTCACTCCAGTGAAATGAGTGATTTAGAAGGGGTGTTGAACACTTTTGCAAGGCATAGTCTACATGTCATATTCTCATTAGGTGCTGAGCCCCCCTCAAGGTCTGATCCTAGATTCCCCCTGCCGAATAACTTTGACAAATCCAGCGCTCACTGTAAATTGGATGCTCAACAATTACGAAAAACAAGCATGCTATTGATCATCAACTCTCAACAAATTACAGTGTCCTGCTCCAATTTATTATGAGAGCAGGTTTTAAGAGCTTAACTCAGAAAGCCTTAATGAAATGAGGGACATCCATTGATCTGTTGTGGTAATAGTGAGGGAGAAATGCCATCCAACTCTCTGACATTGCCTTAGACCAATTATTTGTAATTACCAGTCTGACAACAAAATTGAAAGCTCAGCCCAGTTTGTTTCATAACCATTTAAAAGGATGTATTTTCAGATGCTGGCAAACTCATTGGTGGGTAAACTGCTTGGAAAACAAGATCAGCAGGAAGGACACTAATTGATTTAACCACAGCACAAGAGCAATTGTGTAATAACTGTTTTCTGATGAGGAGGGACACTGATGTTTAATCAGGGAGCGGCTGGGAGGATCAACATTCAACAACTTTTTTGTTACCATGTAATTTAGAGAAACTAACCACTATATTTTGTTATTTTTTGAAACTGGGATTCATTAAGCAAATCTAAATAACGTAATATTTGAGATATGTGAGATATACTTTTTTTGGAACTGGAAAGAAATACTGTTTTCCCAAACAATGAAACATTCCACTTTTATCTACTGCAACATAAAAAAGAGCAACTCTTTTAGAAAGGAAAAGGATGTCAGAGGCGGACTGTGGCTGCCATGCTCAACCAGGAAACACAAGCTTATCAAAACACAACTTGCTCCACTCAGAACCCAGAGGATAGACTTCCAGGAAGCCCACAGCTCTTGCTGCTCATTACTGAAGTGATTGAACAGGAAGTTGGCCCTCTTGTGCAGTTTGATGATTAGATTAACCTCCTGGTCCTGGATGGGGACTATGTAAACAGGCTGAGCAGATGTCCTTTAGGAGATAACGCTTGCCTCGCGCTGTCACTTCTGCCTGGCCAGCAAGACCTTATCTGACAAATATGTGCATGAATCTTAATCCAATGCAAATATCTCTCTCAGAAATATATAGAAATTGCAATTTCTCAAGTCAGGCAGTGCACTAATCAGTGAGCAGCTACGTGGTATCTCTTACTGACAGCCACATAACCAAATTAGATAAAGTGAAAGCATGAAACTATTCAATTTCTATTCAAATGTGCATGTCACCCATTTCTCTGCTGAAATTAGATGATATAAATAACCAAGACGCCAACAGTTTATTCCTTTACAGGTTATGACAGGTTATTTGAATTAACTAGCCTCAAAGCAGAGGATGGTCGTAAATAATCAAATGTTTTATGTACAGTATATCCAGCCATGACACTATCTATAGGCCACATATTGCATTACTGACTGAATTCACAAAACAAATAAATTTTAATGTCAAGTTGAACTGATCTGATTGAACTGAAGATTATTTTACAGGACACGGCGGAGTTTATGTGAGAAAAATAAAAATCTGAAACAGGCTAAAAAGGTTTATTCTTAAGAAATCTCTGTAAATCCTGTGAGTACTGTACTTTAGACTATGTGGTTGATTTGATTCACTATGCTGTCTGCTGCCTTTAATGTGAAATTACATAGTGGTGATTAAACTAAATTTTTAAATACTCCTGTTAACTTTATAGCTTTCATTATTACAGCTGCCCTTGTGTATTCAAGCAATGAAGACTCACTTTGAGTGTGCAATCCCTTATTACAAAATAAATAATTTAGCCCACCCAGCCATATAAATATAGTCTAGCTCTATTTGCCTTCCTACCATAGTGTAGTTATGAGCCACATTGAGCAGGTCCACACAGCCCTGGGCATCTGCAAAGGAGCGTATTCCCAGGCAATTGGAGGGATGAAGCTGCTTCATCAGGAAGTTACAGCAGACCTGGATGACTTGTGAAAGCTGGAGGAGGCAAGCTGCCGCCAATAAGCTCTCAATGGTCTCCTCTTTCAGCTCAAGGACACCTGCAATGTCAGGACAAGCATGATACATTTTATATGTACAGACTGAATGTAGCTGCAATGTCAGAAACAGCTGGTGGAAGAAGTATTTCATTCAAAATTTCACCAAAGTAATGTAAACAAGTATTGGCAGTAAAATGGACCCACATGTTAAAGGTACAGGTATGCATAGTTCCCTTTTCAATGCATATCAAGTTACTGATATGCATTGCTTAAAGGACCAGTGTGTAAGATTTAGTGGTATTTAGTGGTGAGGTTGCACATTGCAATCAAATGAATACACCTTTCCTCATTCTCCCCTTCCAGACGTGTAGGAGAACCTGTGGTCTTTTGCAAGTTTTCGTGAAAAATGCGAAAGGCCTTCTCTAGAGCCAGTGTTTGGTTTGTCCATGCTGGGCTACTGTAGAAACATGGTGGTGCAACATGGCGGCCTCCTTGGAAGGGGACCCCCTGCTATGTAGATATAAAGAGCTCAATCTAAGCTCACAAAAATACAATGATTTTTATTTTCATATTATATTCCATTTCTGCCAAGTCTGTTCTGCTAGATGCCACTAAACTTTACACACTGGTCCTTTAAGTGAATATACAGCAAAACATACTGGAAAATCTTCATTATGATGTTTTACCATTTACCACACATGGTAGGAGATTTATCAAAGGGGAATTGGCTCTTATGTTGAAGTGATGCCCTGTCAGTCAGCCAAGTGATATATTGCCTTATTGATCCATTTTAATCATGGTTGGATTTCAGAAGTCTCATAACTACTTACAAGAGCTAGTGAATGTCTTTATGAGCACTCACCAGTGTAGGCGAAATGAACCAGAGATCTGAGGGCTTCAGGATCGACTCCCTCCATCTTGATCTCCTCTTGTTTTGCCTCTCTTACGTCGCTGGTGAACATAGCAGCAAAGTAGTCCGATACAGCACTGAGGACTAATCTGGCATTTAAAAAAAGAAAAAAAAATGCAATGAATTTATGCTCTTGTACATTAGGGCATATCTCCTGTATCACACTGTACTGTAATTTCATACACTACTGTTTCTCACAGGGAATAAATGATGTTTGTGTGCTTTTTGAACCATGCTAGGTCACTGAGAGATTGTGTAATTTACGTTCCTCCCACATTCTGTATCATACACTTTGTCAGTGTATGATGAATGAAATTATCCCACATGCTTCATGTCGCTAATAGCTACAGAGGTCAGACATCTAATTATGTTAAGTCATTTGTCTAGCTCACATAACACATCAGCTGATTCATGAAGGAAAGGATAGATCAAATGGCATTACAAGGAAATGACATTGAGTAAAGTGACATAAAACTTTCCACATCCGTATTTCCATAATCTGGGAGTGTCTAATATTTATATTTATTTTATCAGGTGCTGTTTATTATATCTATACACCACCCCCACCCCCCACCTCCACCCCCACTTTAGGTGGATGTGTCCTATGAGCAAATAAAGCCACGTTGAAATAGGCAGTCGCAGCACTGTTCATTTCACCCAAGTAGGTCAGTGACTGATACTTTTTTTTCTCTCTGTGGAGTATTCTGGTTTCTGCTTCATGACTCTGTCTGGATGAACTAACAAAATATGCTGGTGGATAGACATAGAAGCACATGCTCTTAGTGAACACAAGGTTTCGCAGCATTCAGGGGATGGCATGTGATCTGTTCAATTCAGCCATTCAACTGAGGGATGGATGCCCAAATATTGACACCTCTATGTGGTGGATCACAGTGTTCTTCCATGCCTCAAACTTAATGTGGAGATGAGGAAGGGCAGAAGTGTAATTAGATCACATAAGTGTACATTATTTAGATGCAGACCGCAGTTTCATGGGTTTGCTTATATTTCCTGTCAACTGTCACCTGAAAATCTGGCGAATCCTGCTTTGAATTTGAGAGATTATTGGATTATTCCTCAGATGGATGTGACTGATGTGTTAATGATATGTTTCAGTATGCAAAATGTGGTGGAGACCAAAGCTTGAAAAATGCCCGCATTGACAACTTAATGAACTGAATCCAAATGAGCTGCTGTATCTTTTAACTAAAGCAGATGCAGGTGTAATTAATTCAATGAAAGCAGACAGAGGCACAAACACCAACCTGTGAGCTGGAATCTTATGATCCCCTGCTATCAAGAGGACATCACACAGCTGCTTGTGCTGGAGGTAGGTCTCCATCTTACGGAAAGTCTGTTCTGCATGATTTGTCGCCTGGAAAAACTCATCGGAGGAGTTGGTGTTCATTCTGGAGAAAGTGCTCAGAGCTAACCTGAGGAAGACAAACAAGAAGGGAGAAAGAGAAGAGAGATGTGATGTAACCAAAAACATGGACTAAAGCAATGAACCCCATCTGAATAAGTATAGCATATTTGCTTTCTGTGCTTTTTGTGCTTTCTTTTGATTGAACTTTCACTTTTCTACGTTCTGAACATTTGAATGAATAGATCACAAAGGTACATATAGTTCTGCTGCATTAGGTTTGTCCAATACTACTTTTTTTGGACATAGACATGTATGAAATAATAAGCTGTAAGCAAGAACTTCATTTGATGGGGACTTTACAGAACATGACACAAAAAACATAAGAAAGGTGAAATAAACAAGGAAATTTAATTTAGGGAGACAAATTAACAAAACAAATTAATTAATTTCACTTACTGTTTCCTCTCTATGTCCATTATCACAAGTATGAAATAAAAATTTAAATTAAAAAGCTGTACACAGCGAGATAAGCAACAAATTATTTAAGACACAATAGGGCTTTTTTGGGCACATGACACCCCCGAATCCTCTACTCCCTGCAGTGCATCTGCATCTTTCTTGCCACTCTAAGCTGAAATTAAAACTGTTCTGGACTAAACTCCGTACATAAGTGGATAACTAAGCACTGCAATCCAATGGGACGAGCAGTACCACAATCTACGCAACAGCCTTCCATACAGAATCTGCCTGTGTTTGTATGTGTGCATGCCTTTGTGTGCGTCTGCATATCTGTGTGTGCACGTGTGTTTCCCAAAGACAGGGACATAACAATGAACAAGCCTGTTCCTCATAGCATTGTGGTGAGGCTGAGTCCCTGTCCCCACAGGCTGCTAGATTACATGCTGTTTTACAGGCTTCCAAGTAATCCCTCAGACGCGTGGCAAATAATGCAGCCCAGTCACTTTGGTGTCCTTCACAGAGCAAGTCCACTCATTGACATTTAGGGTTGTTTGTTATGCTACATAAACAGACCAAAACCGTCTCTCTGAGGGAATTTACTGTCATCTCATGGTCCTTCTGCTGTGTTAAGACTGATAGTGCTCAAGAAAAAATGTCACTGCTATTTAAAGCAACACTTTATGTCCTCACTCATTACCACTCATGTGCTGATATGAGAGCTGCATAAATGTGTACATTTACAGATTCGTCAATACAAATGAACTGAAAACCCTGTAATGCTTGGCAGCACAATGTATTGACATACACTAAGATTGATAATGCAGGGAGGATGTAGGGGGTGGTGGCTCTTATTGACACCCTGATTAACGCACTATTATAAAGTTTTTAGCCAAGTGTGTGATTTTCTCCTCTTTGATTCCCAAAAGCAATAACATTTTTTTTCTGGGAATTGTTTATATTGCACTCTGGTCACTGCAGTATCCTATAGTCTAATCTTTATTGGGAGACTTTTTGCTAAATGCAAGTGCAATTTATTGCCTTGTCACTATAATTCCCCACTGACTCTGGTGTCTTGGAGAGGAACACCAAACAAGACTGAATAAGCAATGGGGCCGTAAAACTGAGATGCATTGCCTTTGTATTGGCTCCAAGGCATGCTATAGGGATTTCTCACGCCTACCAATCTCTTCGACACTAATTGCTTTGGTATCACATTCTGGGGGGCAGTAAATTTCTCGGAGGTGTATATTTCGCTTTCAGTAGTGGGTTCGATCATCAGAGGTATAGCCCAATTTTATTGAGGCACTAAAGCCCCAGAACACCTTACTCCAGAGAAACTGCTGTAGGGACAGTGCTGTACATCACATATTACTAAACAATTCACAGAGAGTCACAGAGTCTAACAGGGCCTATAGATTTCTTTTGTGCTCTGCAAACTACAATTTTAAATATGCTAACTTGCAGTCTTATAACTGTGAGAATGTAAATTAGTCCAATAGGATAGAATACCAAAGAACAGAAGAGGTTTTTATTTCCCATCTCAACATATCCTACTGTACACATCAGGTTTCTTTCAGTAACCTGAAGTTTCATCATGCTTCTTGCTCTTCACACCTATCCAAAAATATCACACCACAATGTGACTAATTAGATCTGAGAAAAGACACTGCATATTCAAAAAACTCTGCTATACAGGTGAAGCAGAGGCAATGAGGTTTTTCCTTATGTTGTCACGACTGGAGGAGACTGTGTTATGGAAACTCCATATGCTATTTTTTAGCACAAGGTACAGAAATATAAGATACACATTAAATACAGAGGAGTTGTATAAATTATCACATTTAATGCTCTCTCCTCGGTCCTGTCTGCTGTAATCAGTCTGACTTCACACTGTGCCAAAACTGCCTTTCTAGATGAATGGCTGGACGATTCAAGATGTGCTTTTGTCAGCCCAGATTAGCCCCTAGCAGTAAAGGTTATGAGTCGGACATGCTACTGAAGATCTCAGTCTTATTCCAACTAGTGTCAACTCCATCCCTCTACAAGAGGGAGAGTCGTGCCTGCCTAGGCCAAATGGGAAATGTCTCTTTCAAAATGGATTATAACAGCCATTTGCCCATGAAGGCTGCTGAGTAGCTTGGGTTGGGTTGAGAATCCAGCAACTCCTACAAAGCCTCACACAGCATGTGCCAGGTCTATACAGTATATTCCATGAGATCTTTATGCCTCTGTACTTTGACAGTCAGTACACTGGCATTCGGCTTTGTGTAGAAAGAAATATATACACTGACTGTAATAACTTGAGCCCAGCAGTGAGACTGAGATAACTCTGCAGAGAAATAGATTTTCCTCCCTGCACTTTTCCTATCTCACCGAGGCTCAACACTGACATTCTTCGTCTGATGCCATTGTTATACCGGACATACATGCTTAATATTGATAAAGATGGAGGAAATGTAGCTGCAAACAGGAACTGTGTCTTTTGAAATCTGCTCTAAAAGTGGCCAGCGGGTCCTTTATGTAAAAGAGTGCAGTGGAAAATTGCCACAGCTATTAACAGAAATGAAATATTGCCTTCTTATTGCTTTTCCCCTCAGCTTTTACCAAAACCGCACACGTTGTAAAGAAGAAGCGTGGTGGGGAAGTCATGTCAGCATAATGCCTGCGAACAGATAATGAACATCTCAGGTGGGATACCCATTCCTGTTTTGAATATTAAAAAACTACGTGAACAGGAGTTCAATTTTGCATGGTAAAAATGTAAAATCAAGTCAAAATATCTGATAGTTTAATAATGAAATTCTGCATAATTGACTTGCACACATATATGAGATATCTGTTTGAGGCCACTGTGGAATAATGTGTTAGAAAATTAATATATTTCAAAATAGAGATTTCACTTTTTCTGTTGTTAAGCACAACATACTAGCAGTGTAACTGACTTAAAACAAAATCATTGGTGAAGTACATTTTTATGGTATGGTAAATAATTTTCTGGCCTTGTTCATAGATGAACTATGATTACATTGCTCTGCATTCTAATGGAAGAGGAATTTAGTGTAAATTGTGTGTGTGTTGGGGGTTGGGGGCGTCCTGTAAGTGAAAAATGTGCAGATCTTAGCAGAAAGCTCCTCACTGGTTCGCTGATGGCAGGTTATAGTGTATGAGACTGTCATCCTTGTTGGATTGTCCATAATTTACTTACATCGGATGTGAGTGGGTAAACAATTGAATCCGCATTATTACAGCAGTGTGTCCTGTGTCCCATGTGGTTTTCTGTATGTATGAGAGATTTATAGATATTTATATATATATTAGATATTTAGATCGTATATGCATTTTCAACCTATCTAGATTGATGTACTTAAGAATTAGAAGGCTAAATATTTTGCCTGTTGTTGACAGGACCCTAAAACTGGGTCAATGATTTCTCAAATCAAACACATATTTTTAAAAAATCATCCTGTCTGCAGAACTGTAAACATGGTGTATTTATACACTATATTGTATGGTCCTCTGTACATTTTCCACAATCATCTCTCAGATGTTATATTTTATTATATAATCTAAATACTATGGAAAAATGCACAGAATATTGTCTTAAACACCTTCCTCCCAGATATGATTTAGTTGAACCACATTTTCAGCTTGATCACAGTTATCCATGCCCCTTTGTTTCATTTTCAATGCAAATTACTGAATGTGAGTGCCTCAGGACACTGTTGAACTAAGTCATGGCCTCTACTAATAGTACCCATGTAAAATTCATGAAAAGCTGTGTCAGGGATTATTTTCTTTGAATTAGGGCCATCTGGGGGGAAAAATGACTGATTGAACGGAAATGAGGGAATGTGTCCCGTATATAATGCTTCTGTATCTCTTCTCACCACTGTTCAAAGCCTTTTGCAAATGCAGTAAAAGGGGCTACTAAAAACTCTGGCTTGATCTTCAGCTTCCATCTAAGATGGCCTTGTTGCATAAAGAATGCTGATTTGGCAATGATAAAATGAAACATTCAGAATCAATTACATGATCACAAAATCTCCTTATCCATGAGGATGTCATTTTGAGATTACAACAGATATATTTTGTTTGGTAATTTACAGCATCTTGGATGCCTCCGCTGGGGGTGTCACACACAGACCAAGACCTTATAAGCCTTGCGGTGTTATGAGGCATCCAACAAATATCTGAATTACTGCTGTTGACATGGGGGAGAGGTGGTGCTATTTCTTTTCCAAGGCGATGGAGAGGGAATTGAGATATCATTCAAACTAACAGCCCGCTGACTCAAGCCTCTGTTAGTGTTTATATGGGAGAGGTCAGGGTTTCCATTCCATTCAGGTTAACTTCTGTCATATATTCTCTGCCAATGATAGGGAGAGGGTTATTTGGATGAGAGTCATGAGGACAGAACAAATACAGTATATAGATATGTTGGGGCATTAGAAGCAAGAGTGGGAAACAACAAGGTATTATTTTTTTGATATTATTTGATTAAACAACTCTCTAGATACATATCAGTCAGTTAGATGAGGAAGGTTCACCAAATTCAGGGGAAAGCTAATAGAGTGAGAATAATTATACCCGTGGCACAGACCATGACATAAATGAGTCACTGACTTTATGAGTTATCTTCAATACTCATGACACCCACGCAGATTTTTAGAATGTGCTACAAAAACTTAATTAACTACATGAAATAAAAAGAGAATAATCTGTTTTATTAGCTTTATGTTGAGGTTTCCAAGAACCTCCCAGACAAATAAATACCAGTGAACTATTGTGAACACATAAAATTAATGATTTCAATTTATGATTTATCCTTATTAAGTATGTTAATGTCATCAAAATATCATCATAACAAATTTTCAAGTCAAGCAGAATCCTAAATGGATGGTTTATCACATAATTTAATCAAAGAAGGTGCACCCACAAGTTAGGATGAGTTGTTTTCACTGACATTGTCAGTTGGATCCAATTGACAACAATATTAAATATTAATAACAGAAGTGAGGACCAAATCAATGGAGAAATGGAAGAAAACAATGGGGTGGATTTCTTGTTGACATTGTGTGAATGAAAGTAATCACTAAGGAGCATGAACCACAAAATGACATTTTCCAACTACAGAAGAATTGCTAAAACTTTTGTATTTTTCACATCCAGCAGAACTCATTTCTAGATTCAGCCAGAGGGATTGTGACAAATTATGTGTCAAGGATTTATGATGTGAGACATAATAGGGCCACCCAGCTGGTGGAGTAAATGAATGTGCATATCTCAGTGACATCCACACATCTGCTTAGCCGGCGATGAACATGCAAGCCATGATGTGACACACAGTCACTGGCAAAATTATACATCTACAGATGCGGTGCTTGTCCAAACATTTCCAGCAACCAGACTTTCACAGTCATCGAGTGACTGCCTTTCCATTAAACACAATCTTGTTTGAAAAGTAGCATCACGCACATAACAATGTATGTCCCTGATTATTGTTCTCATCAAAGTGTTTTTTACTACCTTGCTTGCCATTTAAACCATTGAATAATCAGAGAATGTTAATTCCTTGATTTAATAATTATGTAAAACAGATGCTGACAGGGTGATCAATTTATTTGTGTGAGAGAAGGGGGTGATGGAACTGTCTGTCAATGTTCTTAATGAGTGACACTGCCATTTAGAATGGAAGATGTATTTCCTGTGTACCTTGTTTATAGTTTGGGCAGGGGAAACAGGAATCAAAGCTATCAAAATGACTTTATATGTCAGATTCTTTTGCTAATTATCAAATGCATAAATGGATATCACTACAATCAAGTACAGTTAAACCAAGGATATATTTTATAATCCAACAAAGCAGAACCATTTTAATATTTCAGTATCATTGTCAAAATATGATGGTTGCACTGTATTTTACATGGCCAGCATGAACTCAAGGTCCCCCTGAGAGCTAGAGAGTTACACATTTTTACTGTGAGGCACATCTTTTATGCATGCACTCTTCACACATAGGGACCCCCAAAACATGAACATCTGCCAATTATGCCAACATGAAGAGCAGAATGTCGAGCTGATTCCAAAACTGTATCTTAACTCAGAATAATTCATGTTCTGTTCAGGGAGCCCGACCGTCCACTGCCCCTAGCAGTCATTTTATCCACATTGACACATTTTTGGCTGTAGGTAGAGAGTATGTATTTAGAATTATCTGTTTAATCACAGTGAGCACCTCGTGAAACAAAGGGACAGGTTCACTTTCATTGTTCACCTCATCATCAGGTGAACAAAAGCGTATAGGAATCAGCAAAGCTTACCAATCACCTTAGAATGTCACAGACAAGATAAAAGGAGACGTAGTCTTTTCATCCTTGATGTGAGGTGCTTTTAGTGTTCAGCCAGACAGCACATACACATACACACACAAACACTCACACACATCTCCAAACCTGTTTACTTCCTAAAGGAAGATGTAGGATCACAAGGAAGACAAGGGGAAAAAACGCAACCTGGAGAGGCAGGGGGTGGGATTTATAGCTGGAAAAAAAACATCTATGACCGTGACAGTTTTGCATCAGGGTTTGTATAATGATTTTGGTAAAAAAAAAAAAAAAAAAAATGAATCAAATACCCTGTGCCGACCACTAGCTATGATAGCTTTTGGCTTATGAAGTGGTTGTAGTGGCAGTCTGGATAATTCATGTGATTGCACTGCTTCCTTTTTTTATAGGGCCTATGTGTGTTACATGATGTAATGGCTCTTTCCCGCCATACACTTTTAACTCTATGGAAGATTGCATTAGTGTTCTGTGTAAAAGCTAAATACTCTAAGGACTCAGGCAAAGACATACTTTGCATGTAATCTGGACCACAACACATACAAGGGAGCAGAAAAAGCCTTGGCTTTTGATCCACTGAATAATTAAAAGGATGCTTTATTGGTTTATCCTGGCTAACACGTTGTGGACAACAAGAGTGAGCTGTCCCCAGGTGAGCCATGGTGGCAGCTGCCTAGCCTGAGTAAATTGGAAAAAGATAGCTGTGCAGATAATTTAATATTTACCTGATTAAAGGATGTACATGCAGAATTGCACTGCAAATGTGGAATGAAATGAGGTGGTAGCTGTACTCTTCATATATATATATAATTAGTCTCATGTTGAAAACATGTTTTGAATACGACTGATATGTGCTACATAAGCAACATTTGCTGTTTAAGGCAGGGTTGTGCTCATCTTTCCTCTCCACAACAAAACATTCTTACTTTTTAACACCGGAATGCTGCCTCAGGCGCCAGACTTTCTTCATTACATGAAGATTTTATTTAACATCCATACTCTTTTCTATGAAATCTGAGGGAACCATGTGTTCCCAAAATAGCATCCCATAATCTGGATTCCAGTAACTGAAGATATGATATGTAGCATGACTGATGTGGCACCACATAATCAATCTGTGTCTCTACCACCTCATAACAGTCATACCTCTCTCTGGCCTCCACCTCTGCAGGTTCCTCTGTGCTGCTCTTCACATCTTCTTGGCCAATGTTGGCTTCCACTTTCCTTGTGGTGCTGGGCGATGAGCTGCTCTTTGAAGATTCCTCGTTGACCTGGAGACCCTGGATGGTGTTCTGCTGATGGTGCCATGATTGATGACCCCCTCTGACATAGACAGGCGTGGGCCCCGGCGTCGGTGCTAAGATACTGTGGGCCGGGCTGTTAGTCTTCCGTAGTCCTCCTACACCTCTTTCCCGTGAGTGACTCTTCAGCCGGCCCTGGACGGGGGTCCCTCTGTGGTCCAGGCCATCCTGCTGGATGTAGCCTCCCACCCCGCCAACGCCACCACCCCCACCTCCAGCCGAACCTTGGGATGAATGGCTGAACCAGCGCCAGCGGAGCCTGAGGATCTGCTTTACATCAAATTCCTTCTTCCCCGACACAGACATCCTCCTCTGGGTTTGGAGACGAAGGCAATGGTACGTTGAGTGCCCAAAAACATGGAGAGCAGAGAAGAGAAGAGCCTTGGTTTCAGTCCTCACTGACTACAATGTGCCTCCTCTTCCGTTATTGTCTCATCACTATCATGACTACCCCCTCCTCCTCCTATTACTCCTCCGTTGTTCTTTTAGTGGAGATGGAAAGCAGTCCTCTGCAGCTTTTGTTTCTGTGCCTGAGACTACTACCCTCCCTCCAACTCTCCCTCTCTGTCTTTCTCTCTCTCTTTCCCTCCTGTGCTGCTGCTGTTTCTGTTTGCTGCTGCTGCTGCTGCTGCTGTGCCGCTGGAGCTGGAGCTGAGTTAATGCACATGCATGATCCACACTCCCTCCCCTTCGCCTCCCATGTTTCGCTTTCTCTCTCTCTCCTTCTCTGCTTGTCTCTCCTGTGCACACACACACACACACACACACACACTCTCTCTCTCAGAGATAGACACATATACTCTGGAAATAAAATGAGAAAATCTCCCAAGCCCTGCCCAGTCCCCTCTGCTGCTGCTCTGTCCCTGTGTGAGTATGTGAATGTTTGTGTGTGCGTGTGTGTGTGTGTGTGTGTGTGTGTATGTGTGTGTGTGTGTGAGATAACAAGGCTGCCTGCTCTTGCTGTGAGGGGGAGGTGGGGTATCATGGAGCCAGGATGATGAGGTCACACCTTAACAAAGTAAATCATCGCTTAGTGAAGGAGGAAAAGAGGAAGATTAACTACATTGTACTATCAGGTGTATTAGTAAGAGCTTGTTATCCATGTTTGTGGACACACACACATGCACATCCATTAACAGAAATGTGGAGATACAGTGTTAACTCTCTCATAAATAACCAACACACACCAACTCACACTGTTAAAGGCAAGCGAAATGTATCTCACAGTAACACACATCTGTGTAGTCTGCTATTCTCACATCAGACAGAATCCCATGGGCTCAGTGTAGGTAGCCATGCAGAAAAAATATTCTCCTTCAGTCACTGTCTTGAAAGCCCCCTGCGATTACAAGTGAAAAACTACATACTGATGAACCTTCAAGGTCAGTAAGCTGCCTATTCCCCTGTCAGGGCTTCAGAAAACATTTCAAAAATAAATCCTGCTTCTGCATAAGCTTAACAGTGCACCATCGTAAGTAACTGATATACAATATCTAAACTCCTGCTTCAAAATCAAAAGGACAGCATACAAAGGTAATTTGGGGATACTCAATCAATGCTGACACATCACAGGCATCTGAAAACATGGTATGCTAGGGTATTGTGTCAACACTATTGGATCTGAGTGCTTTAAGTACTTTGTTATGAGTCAGTTGTCAAAGGAAACTGTATATGCCCATGGGGCAAGTGAAGTAATTGGATTTAGAAATGAATTGTGAACTAGGAAAGAATGTGAAACAGAACCAGCCTTATCCTACCTGCTTGATACTGCATAGCATCTGGTAAGGGTTTATGGATTTCTAAATTGGAATAATTCAATCAGTGTTGGTTTTTCTGCACCTGAGCTCCATGTTATGTAACGCTGTGTTTTTATCACTATAACATTACACAGACTTAATAGAACTTCAGTGAGCTTAATTTCAAATCCTGAAAAATGGTTGAAAATGAAAATGCAACACTGTCTTTCTGTGCTCATTCCAAATTCCCACTTCCATGACAAAGGTGAAAGGGGAACTATGCACTCAAACTGCTCGATTTCAATACTGTGAAAGCTCTCATCCACCTCCACTCACTCCCACTGCAGGTTTGGAAGAGAGGACAGTTACTGTTAACAAGAGGTTATTCGTAACCAGCTCGTGTCCACTATCTACCTAAGCCATACTTGCCCAAGTAATTTATGGGGTAATTACACAGAAATTGATCTGACCTATAAAAGATGTTGAAATATCTTCTGCTCACAAACTGCGTATTGCATCCATTTGCTGATTATAAATACCATGTTTAAAGCTGAGGATGAAATGCACACATTTTCTTTCCACTTAAATGCTTGCAACTTGGGCACAGAAGCATTTGTGAGTTAACTGTTCCCACTAAAATTAGCTGAGAATGTTGCTTTTACTTAAAGTCTTCGTTTTCTTCATACACACAGAAAAATATTAAAGTAGAGACAAAGATTATGATTACTACAGAGACAAATGAGATCAAGAAAGACATGTTATAAAATGTTCGCGTCAATGCATTATTCAAATCAGCTCTATGGTAGAAACTACAGCAGGCTGAAAGACTGCATGAAGAGTGTGGATCATCCTTTGTTTATATCCAAGTGTTTATGCTAATGATACAATAAGAATGGGTGAGCTTCAAACATTATTTTCACAGTGAAGAGGCAAAACACTGAATTATTAATAAGAGCTTTCTCTGCATATAAAAATATTTTACATTGTATTATGTTATTTTGGGGGCCAAAAGGGCCAGCATGCAAGAACTGGTCCCCACTGGTGACTGATAATTGAAAGGGTTTATACACATGCTTTGAGTTTGTGTATCCACCACAGCAGTGGTTTAGTTCCTCTGGGTTTCCTTTTGTCTGAAAAGGAAGCCATCTTGGTTTGCTAGTAGACCTCCTGCCTTAGACCTTCACCTTCTGACATCAACTGTTTCATGACAGGGATAGTGATCATCTATAATGTAATAACTAAGTCAAAAATTGCCATTCATTAAAAGCAGCAAATAGATGTATTTGTCGACCATACTGTAGTATAAGTATAAGTGATCAGTTGTGCACTACATAATGCCATAAAACACTCTTGTTGTTGTTGCTGTAATAACATGCAAAACATTTTGTTTAAATGTACATATAATTGTGGTGATATGAACCTCATTCTGCTGTCCCACAACCAGGATAGGACACACTTAACTACAGACATTAAAATGTAAATAACTTTTTTGTTTAACTGAGCAAAATGATAGTAAGGAATATCTCGTTGCCCATGTTGAGGTTAATTTTGTTAATAAACAACCTAATTATGTAGGGATTTTGTTGTTGTTGACGCTGTTTATTTATTTTCTTTGCAAGTGTGCCTTTCCATGGAAGTTAACCCCCAACAGCAGATCTTTACACAAAGTAATAACTAAACGTCATATTAATCACCCCAGGTAGTATTAGCTGTATGCATCAATTGAATAAAAAATGGAACTCAGTGAGTATTTAATGTCCCCTTTGTTTTTTTTTTTGTTTGTTTTTGTTTGTTTGTTTTGTTTTTTTATCAGACAGAAATTCTTCTCATGTCCCATGTCAATGAGGCACATGGCACTCCTTGGAACTTGATACCTTTCAAAATCCAACATATTATGGAAGCAGCTTTGCCAATTTTATCTTGCAATCAAGCTGTAGGCTATGTGTGCTGTAATGTACCCAAACACATTCATATTTAAAAATCAAAGAGAGCAAACAGCACAATTTCCCTGAAATCTCTCATTACCAGTAAAAGCAATGCCAAATGGATTCCACATTACATGTAACCCAGTGGGCGGGCAACTTATAAATATAAGCACTCCTTTTATGGTTTTCTAAAATGAATAAGGCATTTTGTCTTGAACGTCTAGGTACATCATAATAATACAGCCCCATTAGAGTGAGATATGATCTGATGTATAGTAACAAGCTATCACACTGAGTAACCTCTTTTATTCTTGCAGGAGTCAAGGACACCATCTGGCTGCACTTCGCATGACACATAAGATGTCAGATGTCAGACTGGTGTGGTAAACCACATTATTATCCAACATCTGCCTCCCCAGTGAAAATACCTACGTGCCTTGTCAGAAATCTGGTAACGTGATCTGCCATCTAACTGTTTGAGAGACATTATATTTATTATATTTTAGATTGTAGTCAAAGGGTTACACTGTGGAGTATTCTGGATAATACGAGATACACGCATGAATGGAAAGCCCCTTCATCCCCGGTTACAATTATAAGATCTTAGCATGAATACAAACTGAATGCAGCTTGGAAAGATGAAAGAAATGCTTTGCATGTCAAATTTTCAGCTGTGTTGGGCATTGATATTTCAAATATAATTGACCATTGTCCATGTTCATGAGACTAACAAGAGGATATAGCTCAGCAAATAAAATGCAATGACAAACACAACCACACACACAAACATGTGCTCACATTCTCACCAGCACTCTTATCTTAACAAAAGGCATACACACAAATGGCGATTTGAAATTTCAGAGCAATATAAAATACTACCTTTAAATATACATGTTTCTAATTCTTCGTTGTAACATCCCTAACCTCATATGCCTATGACTACAGTGCAGAAATTAGGTGTAGCCTTTCACTCACTATGGAGGTGAAAAGGGACAAGTTGAGAAATAACATTTAATGTTCCATTTATGGCTGAACCTTCAGACGAGGTTACAGTGCCTCCTGAGTCAACATCATACGCTATTTTACACACATTTGAACGTAACAAAGGACACACTGTATCCAGAATGCAGGATCCAACACTGGTAGATGGTGGATTTCTTACTGAGGAATCAACCTAATTTAAACAAACCAGTTAAACTAATGTGTATTTCTGGCAATACACTAATCCTTGGTAATGTATAAGACATGCTCATTTACAACAAATGTCTCTGAAAATTTGTAGGGAAAAAAATTATGACAATCCGTAGTCTTTGCTCTTACCTGATAATGGATTCTAAGTGGGACTCCTTTGCATTCACAGAGGGAAGTTATCCACTAAAATGAATAGCCAACAGAGACGATCTACATGTAATCCTAACTTTAGGCATCACAACTGTGCAGGACTGTTCCAACTTTTTCTTCTCCTGTGTCCCTCTTTCAGCACAAAAATATTTGCCTCTCTAGAAAGGAAGGGGGCACTTTCCTCTTTCAAAGGAAACTCTTGATAAGTCCCTTCCTCTGCACTACATCAACAATTGTATTCAAGCAAGCAGGAGCACAGGGATCATATCCTGTGTTTGAGACAAAAAACTGCTTTGTTTCCATGTTTCTGTAATTGCACTTGTATTTATAAGTTTTAATGTTACCAAGATACAATTGCTACTGAAGGTAGCTGTAACTAGTCCATTTTGATATTTATTTAATCACAAAAACATCAACCAAAGTCTCAAACTGTATTCATCAAATTCTTGTAGCAGTGGCGATGCATTACAGTTCAACCACTGGGTGGCGTATTTAACATTTTCTTGTCAGTACACTCATCTTAATGTCTTCATCACGGAGGGGTTTTTTTTCTTCTTTTTTTTCTCCCATTCATCACAGAGGTTAATGAGCACAACCTTGATGTCAGTGACAGGCATGTCAAGGGTATTGAGCCATAAAATATTTTTATTTTCAAAAAATGTGCAGTTCTTCATCTACAGTCCCACGTTCAAGCTCAATGTGAGGTATATTATAGATAATGTGAACAGTGTGATGATAGTAACTAGGGCTGAATTAATCCAATAATGTCAAGTGCTACTTACTATGTATTGCTCTATGTCTTACATTAATAATAATCTTTTTTTCTGGGCAGTATAATAAAATCTTATTATAATTATAATCATAAATTTGTGTGTGACATAATTGTACAATTAACTGTAATTGTCTATTCAGTTATGCATTACATAGCTGTTATTTACAGTATACTGAATGCTGATAAACCACCACTTGCAGTCATGTAAATATTAATTGTCTTCTCTGAGTAGCAAAGGTCGAAAAAACATGTTATATTGCTATACCACCATAAAACCTGTGAGGCAGGACATTGGGGGGATGGTGTGACGTAAAAAGTGTGTTAAAAACTTCAACATCAAGGACTGTGGTTCACATCTAGTCTACAACCTACCTTTTAACCATAGCTCAGTCAGCCAACTTGCATGGAATGGATTATTCACGAATGAAGAATATACACAGTTTATATTTGGCATCTATAGGCTCTGATCTTGTGACCAAGTTAAGCACTGAAGAGACTGGGGAGTGATAATAACTCAGAAAATACAAATAGCTTTTTTGTGTAGTGCAGGGACCTTCCACTATGTGGTCATTCCCCTAATAGGCACATCAAATGACAAGGAAGTACTGTACAATGATTTAAGATTTATTTAAACCCTGCTCTGCACCTGATATGCAGCAGAAGGCTATGACATGTTACCTATGAAGCAAATAAAACTTATTTGTGCATATAATAATCACAAATTCAAACAGACATTGTTTTCTTAACAAATGTAGTGTTATGCGCAGGTGACCATCAGTACATGGATATGAACTTAGATTCTCAATAAGTGCGGCTAAAGAAAGAGTAACATGCACTGAGGAACATGACCTCAGCAGTTTAGATGTCAGTAATATGAAGAACAATAAGAATACTAAATCAAGCTTACACTTAAACCCATGCTTACAGTTGAACTGTATCATTCCACTTTGATGTTTAACTAAATATATTATGTGAGGAAAATGTGAATGTTGCAAATATTAGCTACCTATTATGTGTGACAAAAGCCTTATTGGGCTTGTTATGCCAGTACTTCACATAGATAACACAGAAATTAGCAGTCATAAATACCATGAAATTGCCTATGAAATGAATCATTCCCCATCTTGATGGAGTAACAGTTGGCCCTGAGTCACTGGACAGAGGAGCGCCCCCTTCCACTAGTGTATGTTTTTGGGCCACAGTTGATATTAGGAATGGCTGACAATCAGAGTTGTGCATACGGAATATGTCCTTCACAAGAGCCTCCTTCACCATTGGTAGCAGTAGCGGCTAAACAGTAGTAGTCCTACTTAAGTATAACACCCAAATGCAAAGGGTGTGTTAGCGTGATTTGGCTATCTGCAGTGACTTTGTTATTGAAATTTCATTCTATTCCATAGAATGCATGAGTACAAACCAAAGTAGAAAACTGAGATAACTTGGTGGCCTGATAATAACAAGTTAAATGGTACACATATCATGTAGGCACAGATGATATAGCCTAACCATTTTCCACAACCTGGCAATCAAAAAGTTTTTCTTCCTTTCTTTTCAATGGCTTATAAATAATCTATAAAGTATGTCAAGTATGTCAAGTATAGTATAGTGCATAGTACAGTGTTGTCTGTTATGTCTCTGAATCGGTGGTGAACAGTGTATAATGACAAGTCTCACAAGTCTCACAAATACAATTGATAATTAAAGTTGCATAAATTGATGGATTATTACCAATAAAAATAAGTAATAATCCAAATGCCTGCTTCACCATGAATAATGTTTTTACTGAAATAAATTTGAGAGCGTGATGGATTTGGATACATGGGCAACTGTTCAAGGTAATGCAGTTGAGCAACATTAAGGACATAACTGGGAAATTGGATAAAATGTGTGGAACAAAATATAGACAATCCCAATAAAATATAGCCATATATCATATATATCATGTATCATATCATATCATACCATATCAAACAAATGATATGTTGGGTGTGATAAAGGCATTGACAAATACTGATTAAAAACTTCATAAACTGAATAACTTTTTTAATTTAGTTTATTTGGCAGAATGCACACAAAAGAAAAGACCCAAATAATCATTCTCTATATCTCTGTCATGTCTGATCAAAACTATGCAACTCTCATGCAACACAGATTTTGTTAGCAAACAAATGACATCAAAAAGTGACTGTTTATTTGTGACATGTTTCACGTAATCATGAAGTGTGTGTACAAAGAGAGTGACAAAGAAAAAAATACAGAGAATCATAAAACAAATAAGACAGAAAATGGCACAGTAAAGGAAGCAACACATGATTAAAAACAAAGGAAGCAAATGCATACTTTTGGTAAATGGCACAGAATTTAAAGGTGAATAAATTCACTTTAAAAAAGATTGGGAAGGCACTGACAGCACTTTAGAGAGTTGATAGTTTCCAAACAGTGATTGTCTTTGCAATTATGGTCTATACAACACCATCACTCTTTAGAATATGTTATACAGGGCCAGCTCTATGTTGCGTAAATATGCTTCTGCACTGATTATATAATATCAAAGCTTGAAAATAAAATCATTTCATACATAAAAAAATGATAACTGTTTATATTTGTTTATGGATGTATAAACAACATTTTCCTTCAGAAAAGCTATTGTGACTATCTGTTCTGTGCAATAGACCCCTGGATACAAATATACCACACCCATTCATTAACAACTTTCATTTGATAGAATGAAATATGCCAAAATGACAAACCCTGTAATAAACTATTAGTGAAAATTTGGTGAGATGGTATATGTTTAATAAATCTGGACTATGTACAAAAAAACAATATTTATTACAATACAAATTAATCTTATTTACAGTTTGAAGGGACTTTAAACAATCTCATGCACTCTTGTCTAATTAATGAAAAATACTCTTAGTTTACAACAATGAGATGATTGTGTACTTCCCCTCTGGTTTTAAAGAGCTGAAGTTTGAAGGATTTGCCCCATTGGGAGAGGGTATTTGGGTGTACATGAGAAAGTTTAATTTGCCTCATAATTAATCATTTTTTTGGTGAAACAGTTAGTTCAACTCTTGGGAACCTGAAACCACCTCTTGACCCACTGTCACTACTGGAAGATGAAGACAATCTTGACTTTTTAGAGGGTAGAGAAACACCTGCACTTCCCTCGACTCCTGCTTCACTGTCCTCACCAAGTGTCACTTCATATGAGCCTTTTGACTTTGAACCAAAACCTCCAAAAGTGCCAAACTTCAACTTGCCTTTCTTTCCTTTCACCTTGGCTCCTCCTAGGTCTAATGAAATGTCACCACCCTCTGATTCTAAGTGAGCTGAAGGGGAACTAACTGCAAGCCCCCCCTCATCACTCAGAGAAGAAGATCGATGTCTTGATTTCTTAAATAGATCCAGTGAGGCTGACTTGCCTTTGGGTGAAACATTAAGTCCAGGATCACCCTCTAATTCCATTTTTCCACCCATCAGTTCCCCACTATGTACACTTAAGTCTTTAGAGACCTTACTGCCTTTTCCACTGGTACTCAATTCTACCTCTGGTCCCCGAAGGTCACCTGCACTACTACCCTTTGCTTTTGATTTGCCAAACAATTTTGGCATCTTGACCTTTACTTTGCCTTCCCTGTGCCTCAATTCTGGACTGGGAACCTCAATATTTTGTGAACTGACATGGCCACTAACAGATGGAGGCTGTATGTTTATGCCACCACTAGCCGCAAGTTCTGATTCAACATTTCCTCCACCCTTCTGGCCTTCCAACTGGGGCAAAGCAATACCAAACTTTGGCACCTTAATTTTGGGAAATGTTACAGTACCCTCTGGGTACTGAAGGCCAGTAGTTCCACTGCCCCCTGAAACACTTGCATCCATCTCAGCACCACCTTTCACATTCATTTGTTGGCCTTTAAAACTGGCAGACATGGTTGCCCCCCCTTGTCTGTTTAGATTTGTATCAACATCAGGAGTAGACACATTCACATTTGACATTTTAACATTAGGTGTCTTTAATTTCACATCTGGCCCCTCCAAACTAACATTGGGACTGTCAATACCAGAACCCTCAATTGCAGTGTTCAAGCTAGCAGATGATGATAAAGATCCATCACCTTTCACCTTTGGTGACATGATATCAAATTCCACATCAGGAAAATGAAGCTTACCAAAGAGAGGCTTCTTTACCTTTGTTTCTTTGACATGGATATTGGGTGTGTCTACATCCAGTTCTACTGCTGGTGTTTCTATGTCAACATCAGGTTTCTTGACCTTTCCTTTTACTTTAGGAAGTTTAAATTTACCCTTCTTCCCCTTTACATTGATGTCAATATCGGGGGCATCAAGACTTGCCTCAGTACCAGGAAGACTAACGTCTGTTTTGGAGCCTTTTGCTCCCACACTGAACGTGGGTGTCTTAACCATGGATTCAGGCCCCTCCACTTCTGGGGATTTCCTTCCAAACTTAGGACCTTTGAATTTGGGAAATGTAACACCTGTTCTTTCAAGATCAATAGAGGCACCTTCCATGCTGATGGAGGGCACTGTAATGTTAGCATTTGGACCATTGATATCACCTTCCAATTTGGGCACTGATGCATCAATCTTTCCTTTCACTTTGGGACCTTTCAGGTTGATATCAGGTACTTCAAAGTCAGTGTTGGATTTTGGAAGGTTTATGTCTACATCAGGACCCTCCATGTTTGGACCTTTAAAACCAAAGGATGGCATTTTGATTTTAGGTATGTCAAAGCCACCCTTAGGCCCTTTAATATCAACCTCTGGACCTTTGATGTCAACACCAGGTGCTGTTATGTCTCCTTCAATCTTTGGAGCTGACACATCCACATCAGATTTGAGTTTTGGACCTTTAAGATTGAAATCTACATCTGGCATGGAAATGTGGGGTCCTGAAATGGATGGCATTTTGAATTTGGTCCCTGTGATTTTAGCATCAGGACCATGAATATCAAGGTCTGGCCTCTTAAGATCAACATCAGGTACGTTTACATCAATATTGGCTTTGTGAAGTTTTATGTCTCCTTCAATATTTGGAACTGAAACATCCACATCTCCCTTTATCTTGGGCCGTTTAATGTCAAAATCTGGCGCTGTTAGTTCTCCTTCAATCTTTGGAACTGACACATCCACATCACCTTTTAGTTTGGGACCTTTCAGATTGAAATCAACATCTGGCATGGAGAGTTTAGGTCCTGAGATATGTGGCATTTTGAATTTTGGTCCTTTGATCTTCCCACTAGGACTGTCAATGTCAACATCTGGTCCTTTGATGTCCAATTCAGGGCCTTTAATATCAATGTCACCTTTTGGAAGATTGACATCGACGTCTGGGCCTTCAACATTTGGACCTTTCAAGCCAAAGGACGGCATTTTAAATTTAGGCATTTTAAATCCTCCTTTGTGGCCCTCAATGTCAACATCTGGTCCCTCAATGTCAAGTTCAGGAGCCTGTAGGTCTCCCTCAATCTTCGGAACTGACACATCCACATCTCCCTTTACCTTGGGCCCTTTCAGATTAATATCCCAGTCTGGCATTGTGGGTCCTGATATTGATGGCAGTTTGAATTTAGGTCCTTTGAGTTTTGCATCAGGGCCTTCAAGATCAACTTTTGGCCCTTTAACGTCAAATTCAGGTGCATTAACGTCAATATTAGCTTTTGGAAGGTTGATATCGACATCTGGACCCTCCACTTTTGGACCTTTGATGCCAAATGATGGCATTTTTATTTTGGGCATCTCAAATCCTCCCTTTGGTCCTTCAATATCAACCTGGGGACCCTTGATGTCAATATCTGGTGCTGTTAGGTCTCCTTCAACCTTTGGAACTGACACATCCATATCACCTTTGAGTTTGGGACCTTTCAGATTGAAATCCACATCTGGCATTGAGAGTTTAGGTCCTGAGATATGAGGCATCTTGAATTTTGGTCCCTTGATCTTTCCACTATGACTGTCAATATCAACATCTGGTCCTTTGATGTCCAATTCAGGGCCTTTAATATCAATGTCACCTTTTGGAAGATTGACATCGACGTCTGGGCCTTCAACATTTGGACCTTTCAAGCCAAAGGATGGCATTTTGAATTTAGGCATTTTAAATCCTCCTTTATGGCCCTCAATGTCAACATCTGGTCCTTCAATGTCAACTTCAGGAGTCTGTATGTCTCCTTCAATTTTCGGACCTGACACATCCACATCTCCCTTCACCTTGGGCCCTTTCAGATTAATGTCCCAGTCTGGCATTGTGGGTCCTGATATTGATGGCAGTTTGAATTTAGGTCCTTTGACTTTTGCATCAGGGACTTCAACATCAATTTTTGGCCCTTTAACATCAAATTCAGGTGCCTCAACATCGATATTAGCTTTTGGGAGGTTGATATCGACATCTGGACCCTCCACTTTTGGACCTTTGATGCCAAATGATGGCATTTTTATTTTAGGCATCTCAAATCCTCCCTTTGGTCCTTCAATATCAACCTGAGGACCCTTGATGTCAACATCTGGTGCTGTTAGTTCTCCTTCAATCTTTGGAACTGACACATCCATATCACCTTTGAGTTTGGGACCTTTCAGATTGAAATCCACATCTGGCATGGAGAGTTTAGGTCCTGAGATATGTGGCATCTTGAATTTTGGTCCTTTGATCTTTCCACTAGGACTGTCAATGTCAACATCTGGTCCTTTGATGTCCAATTCAGGACCTTTAATATCAACGTCACCTTTTGGAAGATTGACATCAACGTCTGGGCCTTCAACATTTGGACCTTTCAAGCCAAAGGATGGCATTTTGAATTTAGGCATTTTAAATCCTCCTTTATGGCCCTCGATATTGACATCTGGTCCCTCAATGTCAAGTTCAGGAGCCTGTATGTCTCCCTCAATCTTCGGAACTGACACATCCACATCTCCCTTTACCTTGGGCCCTTTCAGATTAATATCCCAGTCTGGCATTGTGGGTCCTGATATTGATGGCAGTTTGAATTTAGGTCCTTTGACTTTTGCATCAGGGACTTCAAGATCAACTTTTGGCCCTTTAACATCAAATTCAGGTGCCTCAACATCAATATTACCTTTTGGAAGGTTGATATCGACATCTGGACCCTCCACTTTTGGACCTTTGATGCCAAATGATGGCATTTTTATTTTGGGCATCTCAAATCCTCCCTTTGGTCCTTCAATATCAACCTGAGGACCCTTGATGTCAACATCTGGTGCTGTTAGTTCTCCTTCAACCTTTGGAACTGACACATCCACATCACCTTTGAATTTGGGACCTTTCAGATTGAAATCCACATCTGGCATGGAGAGTTTAGGTCCTGAGATATGTGGCATCTTAAATTTTGATCCTTTGATCTTTCCACTAGGACTGTCAATGTCAACATCTGGTCCTTTGATGTCCAATTCAGGGCCTTTAATATCAATGTCACCTTTTGGAAGATTGACATCAACGTCTGGGCCTTCAACATTTGGACCTTTCAAGCCAAAGGATGGCATTTTGAATTTAGGCATTTTAAATCCTCCTTTGTGGCCCTCAATATTAACATCTGGTCCCTCAATATCCACTTTAGGAGCCTGTAGGTCTCCCTCAATCTTTGGAACTGACACATCCACATCTCCCTTTACCTTGGGCCCTTTCAGATTAATATCCCAGTCTGGCATTGTGGGTCCTGAAATTGATGGCAATTTGAATTTAGGTCCTTTGAGTTTTGCATCAGGGCCTTCAAGATCAACTTTTGGCCCTTTAACGTCAAATTCAGGTGCCTTAACATCAATATTAGCTTTTGGAAGGTTGATATCGACATCTGGACCCTCCACTTTTGGACCTTTGACATCAAATGATGGCATTTTTATTTTGGGCATCCCAAATCCTCCCTTTGGTCCTTCAATATCAACCTGAGGACCCTTGATGTCAACATCTGGTGCTGTTAGTTCTCCTTCAATCTTTGGAACTGACATATCCATATCACCTTTGAGTTTGGGACCTTTCAGATTGAAATCCACATCTGGCATGGAGAGTTTAGGTCCTGAGATATGAGGCATCTTGAATTTTGGTCCTTTGATCTTTCCACTAGGACTGTCAATGTCAACATCTGGTCCTTTAATGTCCAATTCAGGGCCTTTAATATCAATGTCACCTTTTGGAAGATTGACATCGACGTCTGGGCCTTCAACATTTGGACCTTTCAAACCAAAGGACGGCATTTTAAATTTAGGCATTTTGAATCCTCCTTTGTGGCCCTCAATGTCAACATCTGGTCCCTCAATGTCAACTTCAGGCGCCTGTATGTCTCCCTTGATCTTCGGAACTGACACATCTACATCTCCCTTTACCTTGGGCCCTTTCAGATTAATATCCCAGTCTGGCATTGTGGGTCCTGATATTGATGGCAGTTTGAATTTAGGTCCTTTGAGTTTTGCATCAGGACCTTCAAGATCAACTTTTGGCCCTTTAACGTCAAATTCAGGTGCCTTAACATCAATATTAGCTTTTGGAAGGTTGATATCGACATCTGGACCCTCCACTTTTGGACCTTTGATGCCAAATGATGGCATTTTTATTTTAGGCATCTCAAGTCCTCCCTTTGGTCCTTCAATATCAACCTGAGGACCCTTGATGTCAATATCTGGTGCTGTTAGGTCTCCTTCAATCTTTGGAACTGACACATCCACATCACCTTTGAGTTTGGGACCTTTCAGATTGAAATCCACATCTGGCATAGAGAGTTTCGGTCCTGAGATATGTGGCATCTTGAATTTTGGTCCTTTGATCTTTCCACTAGGACTGTCAATGTCAACATCTGGTCCTTTGATGTCCAATTCAGGGCCTTTAATATCAATGTCACCTTTTGGAAGATTGACATCAACATCTGGGCCTTCAACATTTGGGCCTTTCAAGCCAAAGGACGGCATTTTGAATTTAGGCATTTTAAATCCTCCTTTGTGGCCCTCGATATTAACATCTGGTCCCTCAATGTCAAGTTCAGGAGCCTGTATATCTCCTTCGATCTTCGGAACTGACACATCCACATCTCCCTTTACCTTGGGCCCTTTCAGATTAATATCCCAGTCTGGCATTGTGGGTCCTGATATTGATGGCAGTTTGAATTTAGGTCCTTTGACTTTTGCATCAGGGACTTCAAGATCAACTTTTGGCCCTTTAACATCAAATTCAGGTGCCTCAACATCGATATTCGCTTTTGGAAGGTTGATATCGACATCTGGACCCTCCACTTTTGGACCTTTGATGCCAAATGATGGCATTTTTATTTTGGGCATCTCAAATCCTCCCTTTGGTCCTTCAATATCAACCTGAGGACCCTTGATGTCAACATCTGGTGCTGTTAGGTCTCCTTCAATCTTTGGAACTGACACATCCACATCACCTTTGAGTTTGGGACCTTTCAGATTGAAATCCACATCTGGCATGGAGAGTTTAGGCCCTGAGATATGTGGCATTTTGAATTTTGGTCCTTTGATCTTTCCACTAGGACTGTCAATGTCAACATCTGGTCCTTTGATGTCCAATTCAGGGCCTTTAATATCAACGTCACCTTTTGGAAGATTGACATCAACGTCTGGGCCTTCAACATTTGGACCTTTCAAGCCAAAGGATGGCATTTTAAATTTAGGCATTTTAAATCCTCCTTTGTGGCCCTCAATGTTAACATCTGGTCCCTCAATGTCAAGTTCAGGAGCCTGTAGGTCTCCCTCAATCTTCGGAACTGACACATCCACATCTCCCTTTACCTTGGGCCCTTTCAGATTAATATCCCAGTCTGGCATTGTGGGTCCTGATATTGATGGCAGTTTGAATTTAGGTCCTTTGAGTTTTGCATCAGGGACTTCAAGATCAACTTTTGGCCCTTTAACGTCAAATTCAGGTGCCTCAACATCGATATTAGCTTTTGGAAGGTTGATATCGACATCTGGACCCTCCACTTTTGGACCTTTGATGCCAAATGATGGCATTTTTATTTTGGGCATCTCAAATCCTCCCTTTGGTCCTTCAATATCAACCTGAGGACCCTTGATGTCAACATCTGGTGCTGTTAGGTCTCCTTCAATCTTTGGAACTGACACATCCACATCACCTTTGAGTTTGGGACCTTTCAGATTGAAATCCACATCTGGCATGGAGAGTTTAGGCCCTGAGATATGTGGCATTTTGAATTTTGGTCCTTTGATCTTTCCACTAGGACTGTCAATGTCAACATCTGGTCCTTTGATGTCCAATTCAGGGCCTTTAATATCAACGTCACCTTTTGGAAGATTGACATCAACGTCTGGGCCTTCAACATTTGGACCTTTCAAGCCAAAGGATGGCATTTTGAATTTAGGCATTTTAAATCCTCCTTTATGGCCCTCGATATTAACATCTGGTCCCTCAATGTCAAGTTCAGGAGCCTGTAGGTCTCCCTCAATCTTCGGAACTGACACATCCACATCTCCCTTTACCTTGGGCCCTTTCAGGTTAATATCCCAGTCTGGCATTGTGGGTCCTGATATTGATGGCAGTTTGAATTTAGGTCCTTTGACTTTTGCATCAGGGCCTTCAAGATCAACTTTTGGCACTTTAACATCAAATTCAGGTGCCTCAACATCGATATTACCTTTTGGAAGGTTGATATCGACATCTGGACCCTCCACTTTTGGACCTTTGATGCCAAATGATGGCATTTTTATTTTGGGCATCTCAAATCCTCCCTTTGGTCCTTCAATATCAACCTGAGGACCCTTGATGTCAATATCTGGTGCTGTTAGGTCTCCTTCAATCTTTGGAACTGACACATCCACATCACCTTTGAGTTTGGGACCTTTCAGATTGAAATCCACATCTGGCATGGAGAGTTTAGGCCCTGAGATATGTGGCATCTTGAATTTTGGTCCTTTGATCTTTCCACTAGGACTGTCAATGTCAACATCTGGTCCTTTGATGTCCAATTCAGGGCCTTTAATATCAACGTCACCTTTTGGAAGATTGACATCGACGTCTGGACCTTCAATATTTGGTCCTTTCAAACCAAAGGATGGCATTTTGAATTTAGGCATTTTAAACCCTCCTTTGTGGCCCTCAATATTGACATCTGGTCCTTCAATGTCAACTTCAGGAGCCTGTATGTCTCCTTCGATCTTCGGAACTGACACATCCACATCTCCCTTCACCTTGGGCCCTTTCAGATTAATATCCCAGTCTGGCATTGTGGGTCCTGATATTGATGGTAGTTTGAATTTAGGTCCTTTGAGTTTTGCATCAGGGACTTCAACATCAACTTTTGGCCCTTTAACATCAAATTCAGGTGCCTCAACATCGATATTAGCTTTTGGAAGGTTGATATCGACATCTGGACCCTCCACTTTTGGACCTTTGATGCCAAATGATGGCATTTTTATTTTGGGCATCTCAAATCCTCCCTTTGGTCCTTCAATATCAACCTGAGGACCCTTGATGTCAACATCTGGTGCTGTTAGTTCTCCTTCAATCTTTGGAACTGACACATCCATATCACCTTTGAGTTTGGGACCTTTCAGATTGAAATCCACATCCAGCATAGAGAGTTTTGGTCCCGAGATATGTGGCATCTTGAACTTTGGTCCCTTGATCTTTCCACTAGGACTGTCAATGTCAACATCTGGTCCTTTGATGTCCAATTCAGGGCCTTTAATATCAATGTCACCTTTTGGAAGATTGACATCAACATCTGGGCCTTCAACATTTGGACCTTTCAAGCCAAAGGATGGCATTTTGAATTTAGGCATTTTAAATCCTCCTTTATGGCCCTCGATATTAACATCTGGTCCTTCAATATCTACTTTAGGAGCCTGTAGGTCTCCCTCAATCTTTGGAACTGACACATCCACATCTCCCTTTACCTTGGGCCCTTTCAGATTAATATCCCAGTCTGGCATTGTGGGTCCTGATATTGATGGCAGTTTGAATTTAGGTCCTTTGAGTTTTGCATCAGGGCCTTCAAGATCAACTTTTGGCCCTTTAACATCAAATTCAGGTGCCTCAACATCAATATTAGCTTTTGGAAGGTTGATATCGACATCTGGACCCTCCACTTTTGGACCTTTGATGCCAAATGATGGCATTTTTATTTTGGGCATCTCAAATCCTCCCTTTGGTCCTTCAATATCAACCTGAGGACCCTTGATGTCAACATCTGGTGCTGTTAGTTCTCCTTCAATCTTTGGAACTGACACATCCATATCACCTTTGAGTTTGGGACCTTTCAGATTGAAATCCACATCTGGCATGGAGAGTTTAGGCCCTGAGATATGTGGCATTTTGAATTTTGGTCCTTTGATCTTTCCACTAGGACTGTCAATGTCAACATCTGGTCCTTTAATGTCCAATTCAGGGCCTTTAATATCAATGTCACCTTTTGGAAGATTGACATCGACGTCTGGGCCTTCAACATTTGGACCTTTCAAACCAAAGGACGGCATTTTAAATTTAGGCATTTTGAATCCTCCTTTGTGGCCCTCAATGTCAACATCTGGTCCCTCAATGTCAACTTCAGGTGCCTGTATGTCTCCCTTGATCTTCGGAACTGACACATCTACATCTCCCTTTACCTTGGGCCCTTTCAGATTAATATCCCAGTCTGGCATTGTGGGTCCTGATATTGATGGCAGTTTGAATTTAGGTCCTTTGACTTTTGCATCAGGGACTTCAAGATCAACTTTTGGCCCTTTAACATTAAATTCAGGTGCCTCAACATCGATATTAGCTTTTGGAAGGTTGATATCGACATCTGGACCCTCCACTTTTGGACCTTTGATGCCAAATGATGGCATTTTTATTTTGGGCATCTCAAATCCTCCCTTTGGTCCTTCAATATCAACCTGAGGACCCTTGATGTCAACATCTGGTGCTGTTAGTTCTCCTTCAATCTTTGGAACTGACACATCCATATCACCTTTGAGTTTGGGACCTTTCAGATTGAAATCCACATCTGGCATAGAGAGTTTCGGTCCTGAGATATGTGGCATTTTGAATTTTGGTCCTTTGATCTTTCCACTAGGACTGTCAATGTCAACATCTGGTCCTTTGATGTCCAATTCAGGGCCTTTAATATCGATGTCACCTTTTGGAAGATTGACATCGACGTCTGGGCCTTCAACATTTGGACCTTTCAAACCAAAGGATGGCATTTTGAATTTAGGCATTTTAAATCCTCCTTTGTGGCCCTCGATATTAACATCTGGTCCTTCAATGTCAACTTCAGGAGCCTGTATGTCTCCTTCGATCTTCGGAACTGACACATCCACATCTCCCTTTACCTTGGGCCCTTTCAGATTAATATCCCAGTCTGGCATTGTAGGTCCTGATATTGATGGCAGTTTGAATTTAGGTCCTTTGACTTTGGCATCAGGGACTTCAAGATCAACTTTTGGCCCTTTAACATTAAATTCAGGTGCCTCGACATCGATATTACCTTTTGGAAGGTTGATATCGACATCTGGACCCTCCACTTTTGGACCTTTGATGCCAAATGATGGCATTTTTATTTTGGGCATCTCAAATCCTCCCTTTGGTCCTTCAATATCAACCTGAGGACCCTTGATGTCAATATCTGGTGCTGTTAGGTCTCCTTCAATCTTTGGAACTGACACATCCACATCACCTTTGAGTTTGGGACCTTTTAGATTGAAATCCACATCTGGCATGGAGAGTTTTGGTCCTGTAATGTTTGGAACTTTGAATTTTGGCCCTTTGATTTTTGCGTCAGGGCCTTCAATATCCATCTCTGGACCTTTGATGTCAAATTCAGGTGCTGTTATGTCTCCTCCAATCTTTGGACGTGACACATCAACGTCGCCTTTCAGTTTTGGTCCTTTCAGATTGAAATCCACATCTGGTAAGGAAATTTTAGGCCCTGAAATGGTTGGCATTTTCATTTTTGGCCCCTTAATCTTACCACTGGGACTTGCAATGTCAATATCTGGTGCTTCAATGTCTACTTTAGGAGCCTCTATATCACCTTCAATCTTTGGACCTGTCACATTTACATCTCCCTTCAGCTTGGGTCCTTTCAGATTGATATCCCATTCTGGCATCTTGGGTGCTGATATGGATGGCAACTTTAATTTGGGTCCTTTCAATTTTGCATCAGGACCTTCAACATCAACATCTGGGGCTTTAATGTCAATTTCAGAAGGTTTGACTTTCATATCAGCTTTTGGAAGATCAATTGCAACATCAGGACCCTCCATGTTAGGACTCTTGATGCCAAAAGATGGCATTTTGATTTTAGGCATTTCAAATCCACCCTTTGGCCCTTCAATGTCAACCTGAGGACCCTTGATGTCAACTTCTGGTGCTGTTAGGTCTCCTTCAACCTTTGGAACTGACACATCCACATCTCCTTTGAGTTTCGGACCTTTAAGATTGAAATCTACATCTGGCATGGAGATTTTTGGTCCTGAGATATGTGGCATCTTGAATTTTGGTCCCTTGATTTTACCACTAGGACTGTCAATGTCAACATCTGGTCCTTCCATGTCAACATCTGGAATTTTGATTTCAGCCCCAGCTTTGGGAAGATTAATATCAGTGTCCGGCATTTCAACCTTTGGTCCTTTGAAACCAAATTTTGGCATCTTGAATTTGGATCCTTTAGCTTTTGGGCCAGTCATACTCACATCAACATCAAGACCCTCAGAACTACCAGTCTTCCCTTTGATGCTGATGTCTCCTTGTCCCAACTTTACATCGGTTTCTGGGGCCTTTGCCTTTGGACCCTTAAATCCAAACTTTGGCATTTTAAATTTTGATTTCTTTGTGCCAATGTCTGGAACATCAGCAGTCACATTGGGTCCCTCAAGTTCAACTTTCGGCAATTGAATGTCCCCTTCCATATCACCCTTTACTTTTGGCCCCTTCAGATTGATGTCAACATCTGGCAGTGATATTTTCGGTCCAGAAATTTTTGGTAACTTCATTTTTGGCCCAACAAAATGTCCCCCTGGAGATTTTAAATCAACATTAGGACCTTTTATGTCAACCTCAGGTGTTTTTATGTCTCCCTCAATCTTTGGAGCTGACACATCCACATCACCTTTGAGCTTGGGACCTTTCAGATTGAAATCCACATCTGGCATGGAAAGTTTCGGTCCTGAAATGGTTGGCATGTTGAACTTGGGTCCTTTGAGTTTTGCATTTGGTCCTTCAATGTCAACTTCTGGCCCTTTAATGTCAACGTCAGGTGCTTTGACATCAATGTTAGCTTTGGGAAGGTTGAGGTCCACATCTGGACCCTCCACTTTTGGACCTTTAATGTTAAATGATGGCATTTTGATTTTAGGCATTTCAAACCCACCCTTTGGCCCTTCAATTTCAACCTTTGGCCCTTTGATGTCAACATCAGGTGTTTTTATGTCTCCCTCTATCTTTGGAGCTGACACATCCACATCACCTTTGAGTTTGGGACCTTTCAGATTGAAATCCACATCTGGCATGGAAAGTTTCGGTCCTGAAATGGTTGGCATGTTGAATTTGGGTCCTTTGAGTTTTGCGTTTGGTCCTTCAATGTCAACCTCTGGCCCTTTAATGTCAATGTCAGGTGCTTTGACATCAATGTTAGCTTTGGGAAGGTTGAGATCCACATCTGGGCCCTCCACTTTTGGACCTTTAATGTTAAATGATGGCATTTTGATTTTTGGTATTTCAAACCCACTCTTTGGACCTTCAATATCAACTTTTGGCCCTTTCATGCCAATATCTGGTGTTTTTATGTCTCCCTCAATCTTTGGAGCTGACACATCCACATCACCTTTGAGTTTGGGACCTTTCAGATTGAAATCCACATCTGGCATGGAAAGTTTCGGTCCTGAAATGGTTGGCATGCTGAATTTGGGTCCTTTGAGTTTTGCATTTGGTCCTTCAATGTCAACCTCTGGACTTTTAATGTCAACATCAGGTGCTTTGACATCAATGTTAGCTTTGGGAAGGTTGAGATCCACATCTGGGCCCTCCACTTTTGGACCTTTAATGTTAAATGATGGCATTTTGATTTTAGGCATTTCAAATCCACCCTTTGGCCCTTCAATATCAACCTTTGGCCCTTTGATGTCAAAATCAGGTGTTTTTATGTCTCCCTCTATCTTTGGAGCTGACACATCCACATCACCTTTGAGTTTGGGACCTTTCAGATTGAAATCCACATCTGGCATGGAAAGTTTCGGTCCTGAAATGGTTGGCATGTTAAATTTGGGTCCTTTGAGTTTTGCATTTGGTCCTTCAATGTCAACCTCTGGCCCTTTAATGTCAACGTCAGGTGCTTTGACATCAATGTCAGCTTTGGGAAGGTTGAGATCCATATCTGGGCCCTCCACTTTTGGACCTTTAATGTTAAATGATGGCATTTTGATTTTTGGCATTTCAAACCCACCCTTTGGACCTTCAATATCAACCTTTGGCCCTTTGATGTCAAAATCAGGTGTTTTTATGTCTCCTTCTATCTTTGGAGCTGACACATCCACATCACCTTTGAGTTTGGGACCTTTTAGATTGAAATCCACATCTGGCATGGAAAGTTTCGGTCCTGAAATAGTTGGCATGTTGAATTTGGGTCCTTTGAGTTTTGCGTTTGGTCCTTCCATGTCAACCTCTGGCCCTTTAATGTCAATGTCAGGTGTTTTGACATCAATGTTAGCTTTGGGAAGGTTCACATCAACTTCTGGTCCTTCCACTTTTGGACCTTTCAAGCCAAATGATGGCATTTTGAATTTAGGCATTTTAAATCCACCTTTATGGCCCTCAATGTCCACATCCACTCCTTCAATATCGACCCCTGGAGCTTTTATGTCTCCTTCAATCTTTGGAACTGAAACATCCACATCTCCCTCGACTTTAGGACCTTTTAGTTTGATGTCAAAATCAGGCATCTTTGGTCCTTTTATGGATGGCATCTTCAGTTTGGGTCCTTTGATTTCTGCATCAGGGCCCTCAATGTCAATTTCTGGAACTTTAATGTCAACGTCAGGTGCTTTCACGTCAATGTTACCTTTGGGAAGGTTTAAATCAATATCTGGACCCTCTACTTGTTTTCCTTTCAAGCCAAATGATGGCATTTTGATCTTTGGCATTTCAAATCCACCCTTTGGCCCTTCAATATCAACCTTTGGCCCTTTGATGTCAACATCAGGTGTTTTTATGTCTCCCTCTATCCTTGGAGCTGACACATCCACATCACCTTTGAGTTTGGGACCTTTCAGATTAAAATCCACATCTGGCATGGAAAGTTTCGGTCCTGAAATGGTTGGCATGTTGAATTTGGGTCCTTTGACTTTTGCGTCAGGTCCTGCGATGTCAACTTCTGGTACTTTCACATCAACGTCAGGTGCTTTCACATCAATTTTTCCTTTGGGAAGGTTTACATCAACTTCTGGTCCTTCTACTTTTGGACCTTTCAAGCCAAATGATGGCATTTTGAATTTAGGCATTTTAAATCCACCTTTATGGCCCTCAATGTCCACATCCACTCCTTCAATATCGACCCCTGGAGCTTTTATGTCTCCTTCAATCTTTGGAACTGAAACATCCACATCTCCCTCGACTTTGGGACCTTTTAGTTTGATGTCAAAATCAGGCATCTTTGGTCCTTTTATGGATGGCATCTTGAGTTTGGGTCCTTTGATTTCTGCATCAGGGCCCTCAATGTCAATTTCTGGAGCTTTAATGTCAACGTCAGGTGCTTTCATGTCAATGTTACCTTTGGGGAGGTGTACATCAATATCTGGACCCTCCACTTGTTTTCCTTTCAAGCCAAATGATGGCATTTTGATCTTTGGCATTTCAAATCCACCCTTTGGACCTTCAATATTGACTTCTGGACCTTTGATATCAACATCAGGTGTTTTTATGTCTCCCTCTATCTTTGGAGCTGACACATCCACATCACCTTTGAGTTTGGGCCCTTTCAGATTGAAATCCACATCTGGCATGGAAAGTTTTGGTCCTGAAATGGTTGGCATGTTGAATTTGGGTCCTTTGAGTTTGGCGTCAGGTCCTTCAAAGTCAACTTCTGGTACTTTCACATCAACGTCAGGTGTTTTGACATCAATGTTAGCTTTGGGAAGGTTCACATCAACCTCTGGTCCTTCCACTTTTGGACCTTTCAAGCCAAATGATGGCATTTTGAATTTAGGCATTTTAAATCCACCTTTATGGCCCTCAATGTCCACATCCACTCCTTCAATATCGACCCCTGGAGCTTTTATGTCTCCTTCAATCTTTGGAACTGAAACATCCACATCTCCCTCGACTTTGGGACCTTTTAGTTTGATGTCAAAATCAGGCATCTTTGGTCCTTTTATGGATGGCATCTTGAGTTTGGGTCCTTTGATTTCTGCATCAGGGCCCTCAATGTCAATTTCTGGAGCTTTAATGTCAACGTCAGGTGCTTTCATGTCAATGTTACCTTTGGGGAGGTGTACATCAATATCTGGACCCTCTACTTGTTTTCCTTTCAAGCCAAATGATGGCATTTTGATCTTTGGCATTTCAAATCCACCCTTTGGCCCTTCAATTTCAACCTTTGGCCCTTTGATGTCAACATCAGGTGTTTTTATGTCTCCCTCTATCTTTGGAGCTGACACATCCACATCACCTTTGAGTTTGGGACCTTTTAGATTGAAATCCACATCTGGCATGGAAAGTTTCGGTCCTGAAATGGTTGGCATGTTGAATTTGGGTCCTTTCAATTTCGCATTTGGTCCTTCAATGTCAACCTCTGGCCCTTTAACATCAATGTCAGGTGCTTTGACATCGATGTTAGCTTTGGGAAGGTTGAGATCCACATCTGGGCCCCCCACTTTTGGACCTTTAATGTTAAATGATGGCATTTTGATTTTTGGCATTTCAAATCCACCCTTTGGACCTTCAATATCAACCTTTGGCCCTTTGATGTCAACATCAGGTGTTTTTATGTTTCCCTCAATCTTTGGAGCTGACACATCCACATCACCTTTGAGTTTGGGACCTTTCAGATTGAAATCCACATCTGGCATGGAAAGTTTCGGTCCTGAAATGGTTGGCATGTTGAATTTGGGTCCTTTGACTTTTGCGTTTGGTCCTTCAATGTCAACCTCTGGACTTTTAATGTCAACATCAGGTGCTTTGACATCAATGTTAGCTTTGGGAAGGTTGAGATCCACATCTGGGCCCTCCACCTTTGGACCTTTGATGTTAAATGATGGCATTTTGATTTTAGGCATTTCAAACCCACCCTTTGGCCCTTCAATATCAACCTTTGGCCCTTTGATGTCAAAATCAGGTGTTTTTATGTCTCCCTCTATCCTTGGAGCTGACACATCCACATCACCTTTGAGTTTGGGACCTTTCAGATTGAAATCCACATCTGGCATGGAAAGTTTCGGTCCTGAAATCGTTGGCATGTTGAATTTGGGTCCTTTGAGTTTTGCATCAGGTCCTTCGATGTCAACCTCTGGTACTTTCACATCAACTTCAGGTGCTTTCACATCAATTTTTGCTTTGGGAAGGTTTACATCAACTTCTGGTCCTTCCACTTTTGGACCTTTCAAGCCAAATGATGGAATTTTGAATTTAGGCATTTTAAATCCACCCTTATTGCCCTCAATGTCAACATCCGGTCCTTCAAAATCCACCTCTGGTGCTTTTATGTCTCCTTCAACTTTTGGAACTGAAACATTCACATCTCCTTCAACCTTGGGACCTTTTAGTTTGATGTCAAAATCAGGCATCTTTGGTCCAGTTATGGAGGGCATCTTCAGTTTGGGTCCTTTAATTTTTGCATCAGATCCCTCAATGTCAATCTCTGGGGCTTTAATGTCGACTTTAGGGGTCTTTATATCAGCTCCAGTTTTGGGAAGGTTAAGATCTAAATCTGAACCTTCTGCTTTTGGACCTTTAATGTTAAATGAGGGCATTTTGATTTTTGGCATTTCAAATCCTCCCTTTGGCCCTTCAATATTTACCTCTGGACCTTTGATGTCAACATCAGGTGTTTTTATGTTTGAAGCTGACACATCCATGTCACCTTTGAGTTTGGGACCTTTCAGATTGATATCCACACCTGGCATGGAGATTTCCGGTCCTGAAACAGTTGGCATGTTAAATTTGGGTCCTTTGAGTTTCACATTAGGTTCTTTAACATCAACCTCTGGTACTTCCATGTCAACAGCAGGTGCTTTCACATCAATGTTAGCTTTGGGAAGGTTTATATCAATATCTGGACCTTCCATTTTTTGACCCTTCAAGCCAAATGATGGCATTTTGATTTTAGGCATTTCAAATCCACCCTTTGGTCCTTCAATATTGATCTTTGGACCTTTAATGTCAACATCAGGTGTTTTTATGTCTCCCTCTATCTTTGGGCCTGAGATATCCATATCACCCTTGAGTTTTGGACCTTTGACACCTAAATCCACACCTGGCATGGAGATTTTTGATGGCACTTTAAATTTTGATCCTTTGATATTACCACTAGGACACTCAATGTCAACATCTGGTCCTTCAATATCCACTCTTGGAGCTTTTATTTCACCTTGAATCTTTGGAGCTGACATATTTGCATCAACTTCTGGACCTTTTATCTCTCCCTTAATCTGTGGAACTGATACATCCATATCTCCTTTGACTTTACCTATTTCCAAATCTGACATCTTTGATCCTGATATGGATGGCAAATTGAACTTGGGTCCTTTTATTTTCACATCAGTGCTTTCAACAACAGCTTCTGGCATTTTAATGTCAACCTTAGGAGCTTTGATAGCTGGTCCTTCAATGTTAGGACTGGGACCTTTGATTAGCATATGTGTACCTTTGATTTCTATTTCAGGTTTTCGCACCTCTTCATGTGTCACCGGTACTGACATATCTGTCTCACCACTGAGTTTAACTTCAACACTAGTTCCCTCTTTCTTGATTCCTTTCATTCCAAATGCAGGCATCTTGATTTTTGACATTTTTACAGTGTCCTCAGTTTCAGTGTCTATTCCTGATGCTTTTATTCCTCCCTTTGAGCTTGGCAGGTTGACATCAACCTCACTTTTCAACTTTGAACCTGTAAGGTTCACATCCACACCCGCCATTGAAACCTTGCCTGGCCCTGAGGAATATCCTGAGGTATCATAGCCTAATGTTGGTACTGATCCTCCTATCCTGCTTCCTCTCAATTCAGTATCAATATCCATGGAACCTCCATCATGTGTGACATTTGGAATATGAATACTACCTGATTCCTTTGCCTGCGGGTGACTGATGGTAATTCCAGATACCTTCACCTTTGTCCTCTCACCTAAACTGGTGTCAACACTTCCCTCTTGTGTTTTGTCCATTGATGTAGTCATAATCTGCATGCTTTTTCCTGGTAAAGACAGACTAACTGACCCTCCATTCTCATCAGTTGAGATTGCCTCTGCACCTCCCAACTCTCCTTTTGTAACATGCCTACTACCAGTGTTTGTGCTATCTCTTATTGTCATGCTTGTTTCTGACACCTGAATGCTTCCATCTCCATGCTCTCCACTCCCTCTTGAGATCTCAATGCCTCCCTGGCCTTTACCCCCTGTTATTCCAAAGTTAGGCCCTTTAAATCTAAGACCTGTACCTCTTTCTCTTTCTATCTCTCTTGTAATTGTTGTGGTCTGAACTCCCCCAGTGCCCAAGTGTGTCTCTGTGGAGCTAAGTTGTGGCCCTGTGTAAGAGACATTGCTTGACTCAAAAACTCCCTCTTCTGTTCCCACTTTACCTGAAGGGCTGCCATGTGAGATTCTGATACGAGGACAGCCATCCCCAGATTCATGTCTTAGCCCCTTGAACTCTGGGCTTGAAAGTTCAAGTTGCTCACTTATGCCACTTGGCATATCCACAGTGTAGGTAGTGATGCGGCGGGTGATGGTGGTAATTGTGCTGCCATCGCTGCTTGTGCTGCTATGCCGCTCTGTGCGAACATCTACTCCCTCTGCAAGATCTTCAGACTTCAGCCTTGGTTTTATTTTTTTTGTGTATATTCTCTTATAGTCCTCATCATCCCCACTCTGTTGATAGAAAAAGAAAGGAAGGCATGTATTTTATTTAGTAGCTTTCCAACAAACAAATAAGAGATTAGAGATTATTCAGAGATTAATCAAACTTACAAGGATGATGTCTGGACTGGAACCTCCAAATCGGGTCTTCCCTTCCCATGTCAGGGTGCCCATTGGTGAACGACATGGTGTGCTCAGGGGTGAGCAGTAAGGGGATTTGTCTCCTTTGTTTTGTAGTTTCAGTCCAACCTTGTGACGGTTCAATGTCTTCAGTAGCTCAGCTGTTTCTTCTGAGCTCATGTTATCAAAGTAGATAGTAGCGCCCACAATCTGGTCACCTATTAATTAAGTGAAGACAGCAGCAAAACGTATTTTAAGAATATTAGACATTAGTTGGCATATAGTTGAGACAAATTTTACTTGAAAACTTGATAAAAGACACTGATTTAAGAAAAAAAAGTGTTACCTTCATATACTTTTCCAGACCGTGCTGCAGGTGACTCCCCTTTCACCTCCTTGACAAAGATCTCTCCTTCCCTTGTCTGTTCAATGGTTAAGCCAGTTTTGTCTGGACCCTCCCAGTCTGGAAAGAGCACCTCCCTAGTTTCCTCCTCTTCAGCCATCTGCAAATATGGCCATACAAATAATGGGTTCAAGAGAAAAAACACAAGGTAGAGGATATAACTTTAGTTATATGCATTTCCACCAATTAATGTGGATTTAGTGTGTCTTTAACTTCATAAAATACCTTGTTTTGTGTTCTTCTATTCAAGCCCTGGTGTGATGGAAACTCTACCTTGGTTTTCCTGCATAAAGACAAGATAGTAATAATCATTAAGACAAAATCATGACAAAATGTTCTTCTTTCACCTTTAATATAACTTGAACATTTGCCTAAGTTTAATATTTCTAACCCTGCTCTGTAACAGGTCTGACTTGTAAGACCCAATGATGAACACTAGATGGTGTTAAAACCCTTTCAAACAACACAGCCTTTCTCCCCAAAACACCAAACCATCAGTTCCCTCCCTCTTGTGTGTTCCGTGTTTTGGAAATTGGGTTTAGTCAGACCACACCCTGCAGTGAGGAAAGCAGCCCAATCCTGCGCCTACACCCCAGCTCCAATGTCAATAGAGAGAACAATGATGGTTAAAGCTGGCTTGCTTTATGAAAACACACACAGAAACACATACACCAACATGTGAGCGCACACCCTCTCTCTTTAACACAAACACAACCCACATTTACAAGGTAGTCTAATACTAAACCAAGTATATATTTGTATTTGCTCATGCACACAATGCCCATCAAACTTCTTATTCTGTTTATTAGTGGCAGCTAAATATCAGTTTCAATCTACATTGCTGTAGTTGTATTCATGATTACCACTGCATCACAAAGTTAGTCACCTTTAAGGTGTAGGAAAAGGAGAGGCTATCTGCACACTGGAATTTGCAAGCCTCCAAGTATTTATTGCAACATTTTTATCTCCAAGGTCTTCAAGCAAAAAAGGCAAAAAGTTTTTGCCTAATTAGGACCTTGCACATTGCATTGAACTGATGCAATAAATAATTGGGAGCTTGTAAATTTCAGTGTACGGTCATCCCCTCCTTTTCCTTGTTGCTGTTTTTGTCCTGCACCTGTACCTACACCTAGGGTTGAATGTGCACACTATCCACCTTTTTCATCATCAAGTGTATTCAGCATTACAAAAGCACATATATTACTTATTGGGTGTGGTCATTAGACCTTACTAGATATCGCTGGGCACAATTCTGGATCCTTTTAATAAGCAAACAATCCATTTGAGTAAGCAAACAATGTCGCAATAATTCACCTTACTTCTATCAGTTCATATCAAGCCAATTAACAGACATGCTTAAAGGACCAGTGTGTAAGATTTAGGGTAATCTATTGGCAGAAATGGAATATAATATTCATAAGTATGTTTTAATTAGTGTATAATCACCTGAAAATAAGAATTGTTGTGTTTTCGTTACCTTAGAATGAGCCCTTTATATCTACATAGGGAGTGGGTCCTCATCCACGGAGCCCACCATGTTGCACCGCCATGTTTCTATAGTAGCCCAGAATGGACAAACCAAACACTGACTCTAGAAAGGGCCTTTTGCATTTTTCACAAGTTTCAGAGCCACTGTAGGTTCTCCTACATGTTTGAAAGGGAGGGGTTAAGGGGAGGTGAGGGGTATTCAGTTGATTGCAATCTGCAACCTCACCACTTGATGCCACTAAATCCTACACATTGGTCCTTTAACTTTTCTATCACTGTCTGTCTTTTTGTGCACTGAAGTAAACTTGCAGTTGTCACGATTGTATGGTTTGTTTATATCAATCTCAGACCTGCCTTTTCAAACATGCCGACTTGTCCTACCCACTCTCCTCTTTGGAACAGACAACCAATTGTTTAATTGATACCAAACTCTCCACAAACCACCCTTTTAATTACACAAGGCTGCCTGAGCCATGTGTCTCTACCAAGCCAGCAATGGTTTGCATGTTTCCACATTACATTAATTTGGCAGACACTTGTGTCCAAAGTGAATTACATTTTCTCTCCACATACACACACATAAGGGGTTCAGCGTTAAAGACTCACATTGCTTAAAGACTCTTTGCATAGATGTGAAGACACATAGTCCAAATCACCAAGCTTAACATTAACAGACTATGCTTTCAACCACCTGAACTGTAGCCACCCAGAAATTTAGTGATTCAATGCATGAACCAACAATTCAGTGTTCAGAGGACTTTCTGACTACAGAGAATCTAAATAATAATCTGTGAAAATTCATTAGAAAAGCTGTACACAGATAACTGTTGTAAATAGTTTCCTCTAAAAATCATAGTCATTCAATGTGCTGTGTTTTCATCCAGTGTTTGAACATTTGATTTGATCATGCCAACTGCTACCAGTCAATATTTGACAGTATTGACACAATTCTGTTGAATGATATTGCACCATGAGACACTGAAAAAGCTTAATTCACAACAGTCATTTTAATGAGACAATCATTCAACTGCCTGGTGCAGCTTACCACATCAAAAATGTACAGCCATTCAGTAGGTTTCAGCAAACTGTCTATTTGCCTCTAACCAAACAATATAAGTGGCAAAAGCCTATCCATGGGACAGCACAAAAGAAACAGGATATGAGTCATGGTGCTGACTGTTTGTCTGTGTTGTTATGGGGTGGACTTGACAACCAGAGACGAACTAGGAAAGGGACTGTGAGGAATTTCAATGACTTTATCAATCCCCTCAATACCTATTCAGAGCAATGCAAGATACAACTTCTAGGTGGTCAGCAAAAAGGGTGGGAGGGTGTGTGTGTGTGTGTGTGTGTGTGTGTGTGTGTGTGTGTGTGTAGGGGGGGGTAATTATGCCTTTGCAGTTGGTTTATGAGTGCCGTTCTTTGTTTGTGTCATCTATTGCCATTCACTGGGCTTGTCTTGGCTTAAAATTTACCCCAAGATAAGTAGGCCTCCTCCAAGACAATTATTTAAGGTGACATCAAGTAGTCAGATTTTCAGATACTGTAACATAATAACAAGCCATGAGAGATCATGTAATTCATACACACTTGAATATATAACAAGATAACACATGTATACACATAAGAAACTGACATAACTAGCCTCTAACATGTTGATGGAACTTTAGTTGTAAAGCTAGATTTCCATGTGATCAGACAGATCAATTTAAGGTCTGAATAAAGACTTTCTCTTTTAAGGAAAAACTATGACTGAGAAGAAAAAAAAAATTGTAACAAATCGCTTCACATTCTCTGTTTTTCAAAATTATCTGACAGAATATTGTCAGTCTGAGATATAATTACTAAAACCACCTTTACAAATGTTTTTCATTGCACAAATTATTTATCACCACTGTAAATAACATAACTAAACCAGTAAGCCACAAATCCCTTCCCCATTCGCTGAAGCTGCCAGACTGCTCTGTAAGATAACAAGTTACTGGGAACAAGAGGAACCTGAGGCAAAGATAAAGAAACAGCTGTTTCCAAAGGGTCGGTAATATGCATCATTCCCTCAACGGCCATCTGCCACTCTTGCCCCCTGCCAATATAAAGTATTTTGAACAGATGAGAAAGTTAGAAGAAGATAACACCGATGTTTTGGCTAGTTAAGTGGGATGTCAGACAATCTAGGTGGTGCATGTTTTTCTTTGTGACTGTTGACTGTTGACCTGTTTGTCTCTTAACATAATGGTATCGTAACCATTTAAATTGTAGGCTATAGTTACAATTTTTTATTTAGGTCGTGTATCAGATATCACCATGTTGCTAGTTTTGTGCCATGCACAGTAACAATAGTTGGATATGCTACAATGACTTTACATTAGAGACAGACCCAGAGATGTTTTTGGGAAATGTGTGTTTGTCACTTTTTAACAAAATCTCATTTTTCCTCTCTGTCTGAAAATCTGGACATCAACCGTTATGTTGTACAATATCCAAATTAATGAAAAAACACCGGAAACAGAACAGATGAAGATTTCTGTGCAGGTAAAGATCATAAAACTAAAATTAACAGAGCTGAAAGTTGTGAAAGTTAAGGCATGTGAGAAAGTTTACAATACCAAGTGACTTGTATACTTCTCTCCCTAGTTTGCTGGACCCAGTCCAAGGGCACATAACAAGCAATACACCAATTAACACAAGTCAATAAATAGACTGGTCTTGCATGACTGGGAATACTGGAAAATGTATGCAATGCTTTGAGGTAATATTAACCCCTGTCTCTAAAATAGCAGTTTGCAGACTCTCAGGACTGAATAACAAGGGCCAGGGCCACTGAGAGTGATAATACCAGGGATAGGAATGGTGTTCGTGCCAAAGATGACGCCAACTACCCGCAGGCATCTACAACCTGATATTCTTCCCTCTCTCTCTCTCTTCCTCGCCTACTATCTCTTTCTATCTCTTTGTGTCTGTCAGTGTGACTTGACTGAGGCTTGTAACATGAATCTATTAAGACCCCAAGCCTTACATTATCTGCCAAATATGCATCAAACACAGCTGAAATGTGTGAGTATAGAGGGGACAAACAAGGCAGTTTGCAGTGCCAAAGAACCCAGCTTCACCCAATTAACTTCTGTAGATCAAATTCTACTCAGGTCAACTGACACTGCCAGTTATAGTATCTTAACCAGGCCCTTCTGATCCCAGACTGAGTGCATTTGGACTGCACCAAAGGAATTTGTGTTTTCCCCATGAGTCACAATGCGGCTCATTTTACACATCAACCTCTTCACTTCATGCAGTCAATGAAAGCAAACAAAAATAGCTGACAAACTTTTCACATGATCTTGGTTTTCCTCACTGAGGTATTTTTTTTTTCTTCCACATGCTTCTTAGGGCTTGTTGACATTGCTTTGCGGACAATGAAGACGAAGCATTTTAACTCTCAAACAAGGCAGATATTATCATTTGCTGGATTAAGTATTTACAAAAAAAAAGGCTCACAAAGGGAGGGAGAAGGCAACATTCATGTGTTCACAAAAATTCCCCAAGAGCAAGAGAGCGAAAACAATATTTTTATTCATTTCTCCATCCCTCACTCAAAAAGGCTAACCTCTGGACACAGCTCTATTACTTTCTCTTTCTATTCATCTATTTTCATATGTAATTATTTTTCATATTTAAACTTCTTTTCCTCCTCCCACATTTCATCCTCGCTCTGAGGCTCTCCATGGTCCAGAGTGAACTATTTGGGCCGTCCCTGTTCTCACAGCTTTGACATATTTCTGGCAGCAAACTGCAGGGAGGAGCTGAGGCTCACAGCAATAGAGAAGGGAAGGAAGAAACTTAGAAAGAGGGAGGAGGTAGGGGTGAGGGGGTGGTTGAGATGGAGAGAAGAGGAAATGGTAAAAAAAAAAAAAAATGAAAGTGAGTGAGAAAGGGAAAGGAATGGTTGTGAAACTGCTCTGTGGAATGTTAGCCTATGAGTTAACAGTGCAGAGGGGGAAAGAAAACAGCCAAGTAGAAATGAAAATACAGGGCTATCACCAAAGAATCTCCTCAGAAGCTTCCAGCACCACACTGTGCATAGAACATCCTGAATATTTACAGGAAGACTTCAATTTTCCTCCTCAATCTTTATCAGAATTTCCCTTTTTGGGGTAAGTTTAGAATATGCCTTAACTTGAAAATGATATCAGTTGAACAATTAATATGATCCAAAAGAATCATATGATTAGATATGGATTGTGTTGTAAACAGATGCTTCATAAGTAAGCCTCTGTTCTTGGGATCATAAGACAGGCAGGCAGTCTGTGACTCAAAGCTATCAGGCAACATGACAATCAAGCAGTCCTCTATTCTTTCCCTTTCATTTCACTATCTGACATGCCTCAGAGTGACATTCCTGGTGTCACATGTTCTTAAATTTGATTAGTGATGTCATCAAAAGCATATTTGAAGACCACACAAAATTAGATTTTTCCAAAAAGCTTTGAGGGAGAGAGAGAGAGAAAATGAGGGTAAAGGGGGGCAGACGAGCTAGTCTATCTACCATGTTTTATTATGGCCTGGTATGTGTGTTGAGCAAGGGGGGTGTGGGGCAACCAGCCAGACAAAAGCCTCTGTTAGCTAGAGTGCAACCACAGAGCATTTTGGTGTACGTCTATCTTATGGTCTGTCACTGGCCATCAGGGGCTGCATACAGTTTGGGTTTGGGATCGCCTCGTCTACTAGTTTTCCCTCCACTCAAAATGAATAACTCGTCCACAGCTGCCGGCTACAAACAGTTAAAACAGCTTGAGGTTGGCGGGCTTTTGACAGGGTTGTTTCATAAGAAGGGGAAAGGGGTTCGAGCGGAACAGGTGGTCGCTGGGGGAGGAAAGAGGCGTGCAAAGAGAAGGCACAGGGAGCAGAAGCAACCAAGTGTCAGGTTTCCACAAGGCAGGCCTTTCACAGTAGAATTGCAGTGGCATGACCTTCCAGGTTCAAAGGAGGCTTTGCAACAAACATTCCAACAGAGGTTTGGTGTCTGGCCACATAATAAAACGCTGTTCTGAGGTGACACTGACTAGATGGCCTTGGAGTGGAGTGATGGATGATAAGAAATTTCGTTGTCTTTCCCTTGTTTGACCAGTAACACATGTGTTATGTGAATCTTTTTATGCATTTTGTGAAAGGACACTTACCTCGGATTGCTCAAGCAAAGCCAAGGGCTTCAGTCTGATGCTTCGGTTTTTCGATTCTTGACTTCTGTTGACAGAAAAACAAAAACAAGGTTAGGATTTACTTAATATCATTAAAAATGACTTAAATTACAAGAATAGTGGGTTAGATTTAATGAATCATCTAATGCAATAATATACAATGTTTCAGCTGCATGTTTAACAGATAATGAAACATATTACTCTCATTCTTGTTATTGTTGCATTAAGGCATGCAGTGTTATGTCCATGCTCAGACCTTACATGACCAACCAGAGCCTTCAGAGGCTTTAATAATTACCTAACCAATCGTAGTATATTGATCCTGGCAGGTAATGATACAAAACACTCATTTTAAGTCAATAAATCCAGCTACGTGTTTGGTGTGAAAGGAGGAGATAGACAGACACACTAGCATGCTACCTTTCAAGAATCCAGTTCAGTTTGATGGAATTTGAAACTGAGAGTTGAAAAGAAGTAAATCCAGTTGTAGAGGAATCTTGGACTGCCATCATCATTGGCAGTCCAAGACTGGACTGCCAATAATGATGGCTGATCCAGAAATCAGCAGACATATAAGTCGGTATAGCTATAAATTGGATTCTAAGTATTATTTTGCATGCCAAAAATAAATTTTACTTTCACCCGCTGCAGCTAGCCAAAAATCTTATTGGACTTACAAGTATTATTGCTTCAACCTACTGGCATATTGTGAAACAAAGCCTTCTCTTTGTTAGTCCTAGTACAAACATAACCAGACTTGATGTGTACAGACAGGCATATACCGGCGGGAACATGTCCCTCAGAAAAATTCTTCAGAGACAGCCTCTCAAAGCCCATCATTAACCTCCCCCTACCCAATCCCCCATGTTCAATAAACTAAACTGCTCATTACTTTAGTGAAAATTATGCCAAATAACTGTGTTTGTGAGACTGAAAACATTTCTTAACAGTCAGGCTTCAAATACCTATGCTAAACAGTAAATTCAATAGAGAGAAAGTGAGTAAACATGCTCCTTAACACTAGTGACATTGGTGCAAAACTTGTAAAACTCTTTAAAGTTTTGCCAAAGACATTCATTGTTGTTGACTGTCTTTTTGAAGGGGGGGCTTTACTAAAATAGATGGCACATAGCCAAGGTAAATGCCAGCCAATATGTGGTTGTCATTATGTTTGTGTAGGGAGACTTGCAGTTCAGCAGCTGTGTACACTTTCTAGCCCATACTCTTGTTACACAGACTTATTAATCAGACCACCATGTTGGGGGTAATTCAGGTGAAGGGCTGAATTAAAGACAAAGGTAAAAGTAGCAATGTGGCCTCGATCACTGATGTGGGTAAATGCTTATGACTTGTTTGTGTGAGATTTGTTGATGAATGGGATTTGCTATGACTCTCAGATATGTACTGTAAAAAAGAAATATTGTATTTTTTTTTCAATGCCCATATATGAGTACACAAACTCAAAAGATAAGGAAGAGGGTGCTCCACCTTCTGTTCTTAATAGTTTGGTGAGACCACACACACACTCATAAACAGACAGCAAGGCTTGCACAGTAAGGTGAAGTGTGGTTACCAACAGAGGGGAAAGCAAATAAAAACACAAGGTGTGTTGAGGAGTAGAAACACCACGCCACGAGGTGGATCACATCGCTTTGCCTCTGTGCACTACTTGCATAGGGAACAGCTCAGTGCGCGGCCCCACCCAGGCCTCCAGTCACACACATTCCTTCAAAGAGCCGTTGGGCCAGCTGGAAGTGAGCCCAGCCTCTCCCCACGGTGACTAACTCCAAAGAAATGTCCTTTTTCTCTCTGACTCTGACTCTAACTTCATTCTATGTCGCCCACCCTGCGCCCAGCCTGAGTGCTCAACCCCCCTGTAGTCAGTCCACCACACCCCCAACCTCCAGGTTCTGCTCAAATAAACAAGAACACCACACTCAGTCAGATATGCACATTTTACTGGCACACTGACACACACTCTCAAATGATAACTGAGGAGAAACACTGGGTCGGCTAAAGGGATCCCCTTTTCACTATCATTATGATCATCATTTGAGTTCCACCCAGGAACTGCACCTGGTTGATGCACCAAACAGCACTTTACACCTCTCTGCCATCCGTTTTCACCCAGCTCCAGACCTTATCTTTTCTTTCATGCCTTGAGGGCACATACCTGGACTGTTTGACTGTTATAGTTTGTGCTTAAGTGGGTCACAGCACTCTGGAAACTGATCAAAGTGGCTTCAGTCAATCCATCAGGTTGAGTGCAATCCAATCAATTTGGTAAACGGAAAACAGGAGCAGTGTGACAATGATTAAAGCTCAGCAGTGTGGGAATAAGACACAGTGGTGCTGGCTAGTGATAAGATTTGATTATGAGCAAATAAAAAGGCCTCAGTGCAGATAAGGAAAGAGGGAGAGAGGAGCAGTGACCAAATCAGTCTTGTTGTCAAAACAGAGTAGACTCCCTGTTCCTCTCACTCCATTGTAGTTTGAGGCAACAAGTTCAACAAACACAAAAGGAAGGATACTGAGAGACACAGCAGGCCCCAGTTTAGGTTCACTCTTCCCTCAAAAAATGCAGATAGGACATGCATGTGTGACACATATAAAAGGAATGTGCGTCAAAATAAATGGTTCTTTTCTGCACTCCATAGTCCACATTGCCCTAAACCAAACCACAAGTCCTGCACAAGACCAAAGCCTGCCCACTGACGCCAACTTGGCCTGCTGCTGATTAAACCATTGTGACTTTGGCAGGAGTCGTACACAAAATGGAAAAACTGAAGAATACTCTTAAAATTTTCTTCTCTTGTTTTTACGAGATCACAAACAAGAGCAGAGGTTGCATTAAAAGTGAACTTCCACTATGCCTTGATTTCCATGTAAATCTCATTTTAAGCCTCATGTTCAGTCAAAGAAAGTTAATATACAGTATGAGGCAGTAAGTTACAGATAACTCATCCTATTATGTCTCATTGTTTTCTATTGCACCCCTAGACATCCAGGGTGGAAGATTCGCTCTTTGAATTTCCTCTCCAGAGGTTTCTTCCATTTTTTCCTTATACACTAATGTTTTAGGGGAGTTTTTCCTTGTCTTCCTAGAGAACTTTTGCTGTGTCAGGAATAGTTGCTATTGTTGGTCTCTAAAGCCCCCTGAGACAACGTATGTAATATTGGGCTATACAAGAAAAAAAAAACAGCAGCATTTTTGCAAAAATGAAACAAAACATTTTGGTGATGACGTAAGTTCTGAAAGGACTGAAATGAGAAGTGATCCTGGGCTGGTACTTTGGGGCAGTTTCAGAACCAAAAATAATGAGCAGATAATAAAGTAAAAAACATAGGATGTAGAGAAGCAGAGTTGCGATTCTTCTGCAAAGAGATGTACAGATCAACCGAGCCAAAGATGCAAATGTTTGAACTGGCATAACTAGTTACACTACAAAGAGCTAATGAGAAAGACGGATAGTGAAGTTTAAACAGTTATACCACAAATATAACACATCATGTGAGGTTTACAGACAACCATAGCAACTTTATCTAGGCCGCACTATGTAACTGCCCAACTTCAACTCAATTTAGTTTGGCAATTTAGTCAGGATTTGTTTCTGTCTTCCACAGCTGCTGTTTGAACAAGAACAAATGCAAGTCCATTCATGGAGCAGGAGACAAGAAGGTTAAGAGGAGGGCTAGACGGCAACCATAGCAGAAGAATGTATATATAGAAATAAGACTTCCATAGCTGTAGAACTTAAGGCATAAGCACAGCATGGGGATATGTACTCTGTATGTATACTTAGTATGTAGATCACACCAGAGTAGTGCAGAGTTGTTTAGAGAGAGAGTGTTGGATTGCGAGGAGTGCCATCCTTGGGTATCTTGCCAGATAAAGAAAACCTAAACAAAGCTGAATGTATTTCTAAATTTACATTCCAAGCCCTGCTGCTCTGACATTTTGGACACCTCATTCCAAATAGTTTTTGTAACAGATGCTGCATGTCATTCCTTATTCACAGAAACTGAACAGCTTTTGTGGGGGTTGGGGTTTAGGTCAGACAGTAGTGGGGGACAGGTAGGGCGTGCAGTACAGCAAGTTACATAAGTTTTATTGTTTTTTTGACAGTTTCATATCAAAGATGTCTGGCTATGATCTTGCTTTATCAGGAAAAAATTATTCACACCCTTATTAAATTCTAAGCAAGTTATAATAAACAATCTGAAACAGCATATGCATGGGTGTGACTATCAGGGGTATTACGTGTGACCGGTGATGACTGTCTCATCATTTCTCTCAAATCACTATTTCTCAACAACAAGGGAAGCAATGCTAATCATAGACGCTGCACAGAGCATACTGAGGGCATGCTGAAACATTCCAAACCAGCACTGGGTGGATGAGAAGGGAGTGGCTGCTGGGTAGATTACCTAGAAAGACTTTCTAAAATCACACACTACAGTTGGATGTTTACTTGCAGCTGGAAAAAACTAAATTTCCCTCACTGGAACAGTTGTGTATCTTCAAATTTGCTATTGTTTTATTTAACCCATCTCTAGGGTGGGACTTTAGTGAGTCCATGGGAGCTTCAGGACATCCAAGAGTCTAACTTAGCTTCTAAATGAATACTAAGTGTGAAAAAATAAGCTATAATTTGGTTGTAATCACCATCCCTTCTCTCAGTTTATTCACTATATCTACCTCGCTCTCTTTGCCTCCCCCACGCTGTCCCTACTTCCAACCACCCACTCAACAAACCCATGAGGAAATGGCAGAGGAAGTGTGCTAGAGACCAGTTTCTTTCCGTTTAACACTGGCACAGCTGAGTAACACCACTTGTCTCATCTGTCCTGCCAGTCAACAGGGAAAGAATACATAATGTATTCTTCTGGTGGAGTGCTGTGATAAATACCTTGACATATACGAGCTAAAACTCCAAACAGTCATAAGGCATGTCCTTCGTCTTTAGGCTAGTAAAGATGCTGTTTGTCACATGGATGGCAAGTGCAACAAAATCAGCGTGAGTGGCACTGTGTACTGTAAAAATTAGCTACAATGATCGAGCAAGATTTGATTAATAAAGCTGCTTCAAAATTTCACAGCGTGGTTTTTAGAATTCCAAGTCTTATGTTGCTTCAGGTGACAACATAATGTAGCCTCTGTGCTGCTGCATTGCTGGACAGTTCCAGTATTTAAACAAACAGTATCCGCCCCAAGCCAAGACCGACAAGTGTTTTAGCTGTAGGCAGTCAAGAACCAGTTCTCAAAATGTCAGCGCTTGAAATATATGTTCCATATATATTACCTGTTTGTATAAGCCCTTGCCCTACTTGGAGCAAAACTCTGCACCTATAGTAACATATGGAAAACAATACTTCACGACATTATCACCAGGTAAAACATGATTTTTTTTAAATTTAAGAACACTTAACATACTATAGCTTAAATGACAACCTACGACCTAAGGACCTTTTTGCCCTGTGTCACCATATTGCTCTTCAAGCAGTCTGTGTCACAGTCAATCACCTTGACAAGAGCAATTTGAGCAATGCCAGACATTTACAGTTGTGGTGCACTCAACATGAGTTAACTGCGTATTGTAGAAACAACTGTGCAGAGCAAAGCAGAAAGCAGCTTTCCCTCGAACACTCCACTGAAATGACTTTTGGGTGTGGCAGGAGAGGGCTGTGGAGGCTAGGCAACCATACACACAGTTGAAATTTGACTTTCAATCATGATTCAACAAGGGATTATGTCTGGTCTTGATTATTATCTGCTATTTCCTCAATCTGAACAAATACAGTTTATCACTATGTGATTATTCAAGTTGGAACCACACCTTGAAAGATGCCGTTTATGTTTAAATATGTGCTTAAGTCAAACAGAAAACGTTACATCCCTCAACTTTTGGGTAGATAAAATGTATTTCTCTCTTTCTCCAAATGTGCGAAGTCTTAGCTCCCCCTGTATGCCTCAAACCTGGTTTCAATTAGCTTGTCTTTCCAAACCACTACATTCCATTACTCCCCTCCTCGCCCCCGCCCCGCCCATCCCCCCTCACTAACTCACTCCCTGACTCTCTTTCCCCGTCTTGTTCCCTCCTTCTCCTCTCCCCATGTCTCTCCTCCCCTGCACACCCTGGCCGAAAGCCCAGGTTAAGAGAGCCAAGGTAAAAGAAAGAAAGAGGAGAAATCTCGCTATGCCCAAAACTTTAAGAAGCCAGTCATAAAAAAAAAAAAAACATACATGCCTCAGTACAAAGCAGTAGTGATAGTTTTTAAACATTCTCTTGCGTAACGCTTGTGTATAGCTGGAGAGGTGGTATGCCTTGTTCAAACACTGACTCATATCATACCAAGGACCCTCAGACAAGTCAGTCTCATTCATCAAAACCAGACTACATTAAAAAGATAGCAATATGAGATTTTCATTGCTCTCTATGAGTATATATAATTATATGGCACAGTACAACTGAGGATAAGCAGAGAAAAAGTTATGATAAAGGAGTCTGGATGTACTTAGCGAACCCCACTGAGACGCCTCATGTATGGAGATTTTCCTCTCTCTTTTTTTGGGGGGGGCGTAAAGGGTGTGCCTCAGTGAGGAGACAGCGAGGCAAGAAGAGAGGGAGAAAAAAGGAGGGGTGTGGAGCGAGGTGAAGGAGAGGCGTCCACACCCAAGCTTGTCACTGCAGGCTATAGGGAAGAACCTTTACTTTTTAAACTTGCAAGTCACCAAAAAATTATTTGGATATATAAAGGAAAAACCTGATAACAAACAAGATAACATTATATCTTTCCAGTGCTTCTTTCATTCAACTTTCATCTAATGTCTGAGATAATCCAGGGCTGTAAAAGAGTTTTATCTCCCAAATACTTGGGATTACGTGTGTAAAAAAAATCAAGTTGCGCCATAATAAAATTTCTACAAATAGACTGATTTTGGGTGTTACCTCTTTATTTCTAAAGGGACTGTCTAAAACCATATGAAGATGCAGTATATTCTCATTAAAAGAATGGGTTTAGCCTTCATATACACCTTGAATAACTACCTTTGTGCTGCAGTTAAAGGAAAACTGAAGTGCGCAACTACAGTCAAGCCTCTGCATTTGTGTGGTAGCTGTGCGTACACACCCACTATGACCTATACTCTATCTAAAATCATCATTTAAAACTTTTGATGATAATCACAAAATCACTGCCACTTTGCACGTTTACAGAAAAAAAAGTGAACTAATATTACACAGTTTTTCTCCTAATATAATCCAAAGCCACAGCAAAGCTTCCCCTTTCAAAAAAAACCATAGGATACCACAGGAGACATGTCATAAAGTAAGATAAAGTCACTGTAATCTTACCACTGATACACACTCACTACAAGTGCCAGCTGGGCTGATAACTTAATCACTTTTGCAGCTTCATTGTTTGAACTTTCACCAAGTTATTATAAGTTCATTTCTATTTTGCAGCACAATTAAATTTGAAGCAAAGCACAGCTGGCAACAAAGTTCAGAAACACAGTTTAAAAAAACATTCACTTCAATCTAGGAAAAGAAAAAAAGTGCATCTTTACCTGTGCGCAGTCTTTGCGCCCAAGAAGCCTCACACCAGCTTGAGCATCCTTGAAAACGTGTCCTCTCCCCTTCTCCCCAGCCCAAGAAAAAGCACTTCTTCCAGTCTCAACTTTGCAGTCTGAAGGGATTCTGTCACTCTTTTCCTATTTCTCGATCAACCGAGTTTCCAGGGCGTTTTCTCACCCCTCTCTCCCTCCCTCCTCAGCTCTAAGTTGATTTTAACTTCTTTTTTTTCTGTGTGGCTGCTCCTCTGGGCTGAGCAGAGTGCTTGGACAGGGAGCTGGGTAGGGCTCCTGGTTTGCAGAGGGAGGAGAATGGAGGGGAGGGGACCGGTGCGAGGGACTGGCCCTCAACAACCACGGGACCACCCACTGCTTCATATGCAGGCTCCAATGACAGGCAACAGGAAAAGTGACTTCTGCTTAAAAAAGTTCAAAGAAACATCAATTCACCATAAAATACCCACACTAAATGTTCATAAGTTCTTACGTTTATCAAAATTTAACCAACAGTGAGTGCTTTCGACACTACTTTTGTCAAATACTGTCGAAGTGAGAAACTACCAGTAGTCACTGGTAGTTTCTCACTTCGACAGGAAGGATTTTTTTTTGTCATTTCATTTTTTATTCAAGCAAAAAAACATATTGCTTCATCTTAACTGATAATAGTAATTAAAAAAACCCTGAAGTCATCAGTTTGACTCAGTGTGCCAGTTTTAGGAAAAAGCATGGTACGTGACGCACCTCAGTATACCCAACTAACACCCGTATGAAAGGGGTGGCCTTTAACTTACTCACACAGTGATGAGAGCAGCCTTGCAACGGATCAACAAAATCTGCTGAATCTTTTATATGAACTTGTATGTCATTTTATCATCAATTTAAACAAAATAAAACAGTTTCAAATTGTTTTTCCATCTGCCTCGTTTTTGTTTCACATTTCAGAGGAAGAACGAAGTACACATGCAAGCGCACCACAGAATGGGTATCATATGATAGACAATGACATAAACATATTATTACAGCATTTAAATTACTGCACACAAACTGACACAAAGTTATCATTACCAAAATGACTCAGGAGTGAGTCCTTTACTTACATAAAAAGGCAAAGTGTGTATTTACAAAATAGGTTTCGCTAAAGTTTTTGTATAACAATGACCTTGTACCAGATCTTACTAAATTGTGTGTTTTATATTGAATAACTTTTTTCAGTTTTGGATTTTGAAATGTTTTCAATATTTTGAGACTTCTTTCTTCTTCATCTTTCTCCATGATTTCATAAGCAGTAAATAGCGATAGAAATAGTGATCTCAGTAATTGTCAGCAGGAAGATCATATTCTCTTCCCCGCAATCATTTTTAAATAGCCATTTCACATGATTTTTTTTTCATCTGGAGGGTGCAATATTTCAGAACGAAACTCAAAAATCACTCTTATTGTTGCAAGTACTGTTCCTCTTACAGCAGACTGTTATTTCACTTAATACTGCTTTACAGCCATCATGTATAGTAATGATGTGTCAATTTTCCTCTCAAAATACTGTTGTTGTTCACATTTCAATCTTGTTTGTAGACTCAATTCAAAACTTTGCAAATGATCATCAAGAGTTATACTGTACAATGACGTTACAGCTGATTTGTGCATCTGTTTCTACAATGTGGTCAAGAAATGAGAGAAGCAGATATGAGTCAAGGAGACAGTCATATTGGGTGGTGTCTCAGACAAATTCAGACCGGGATTATGGGTAATACTGGGTCAGTAAATGAGATTTTACAGGTTTGTAGATTAAAATGTCTGATAGCCATGAGTATAACGACTAAAACAATAAGAATGATTTAAGATATGTGAGTGCATCCAAGTTTAAGATGTCATGTGGGATGTGCATGGAAGCGTACGTGTGTGTGTGCATGACTATGCTGCCTGTACTTGTGTGTCTGTGTGCTGTTCCACCTAACACACCAATGATCAGCGTCCTTGAAACACCCCTTTTCCACATGTCACATGTGTTCAATGAGGTGAAATAACAAACAACATGCATGGAGTAGAGCAAACACAGGGGAAGTTGCTGCGTGTCTTTGTAAGGAGTTAACAGGGAGTGGCACACATACACACACATATGCACACACAAATATATTTTAATATTACTACATGACACCCCCAAGAGTAAAGAGAACTCTTGCTTTGTTTTGGGTTTTTTTTTTCTGAAAAACAGGGTGCAGCTCTTTAACAATCACTATTTGTGTGCATGCTGAGATAAAAGTGAAGCAGTAATCCCAAGCATGTGTAAGATAAGTAGGGACCCTAAAGATCTCTGTATAAAGGGTGTTATTGCTTCACTCTTTGGACTGCAACAGTCTTTTAAATAAACAATACTAAAGAACAGTAAAAAGGCTCCTCATATAAAACACATTGCTATATAACTATTCTGTGAATGAGTAGATGAGCAAAATATCACATAATTTTATCAACTGCAGAGATCATTTGTCATTTGACCACAGTTAACCCTTTGCTGATTTTCTGTGTACACAGCTACAAGACTAGAATTGTGTTGCTGCACCAGAGAAAAGGATCTCTATCCTCCTCACTCAAAGCGTCTTGCCACTGCACCTGTTTGCTCAGATCTTTGCATATTTGACTTTTTGCTACTGAGGTGTGGCTGTGTTTTGCCTTTGATGAACAATTTCAGTTCAGAGCAATTGCTACCTCTGGACAGACGACTCCTGTGATGTGTGCATATGTAAACAGCAGGATGCCTGTCTGAACAGTGTGCTGCTCAACAACTTTTCTGCAGGTTTTAGATGTTTATGGTCACATAACAACCCCTCAGTAAACACTTGCCCTGTTACATGCTCATTACCTACTGCTCAGTGGCCATGTGTAAGCACTTTCACTGTTACTCAAGAACTTATTCTTACATTAATGAGGTGAGTCCAGATAAAAGCTTTTATCACCTACTGATTAACCCTTATTAAAGCTAAATCAATCCACAGGATTTAGAAGAGAACTAGATAAGCTGATAACGATAAGCTAATGAGTTGGACAATGAGCTTTTAAAGAACTGAAATGTGGATTGCGCAATAGGGATATCACGTCAATATAAGGGAGATGACTATTTTGCACATTCAGAGCCTGTTTTTACAAAGTGAATCCTCTCTGCCCGTTACTGTTTTGTGGCAGGTCACCATAGTTGAATACAAGGATATGTGGGAATGGGTGTGTTTCCTGGCCCTAGGTGTGTCAGCCAGTGTGAACCAGTGCAAATAGCTTGGCTCAGACGCACGATGAGTCACAGCCCATAACTACAATGAAAACAGGGCAGCTCAGACTGTAGAGGAGAGGAAAATCAGAGGATTAGATGAGGATGGATGGTTGAATGTGTATGTGGGTGTGTGTGTGTGTGTGTGTGTGTGCCTGCATGTGCTTGTTTGTTTGTTGAGTGTGTGTGTGTGTGTATATGATTAATATCTCCCGCAGGATAAGGAAAGTCACGTGGCACGGGCATGAGCAACACTGTAGCTTGTGATATGATTACAAAAAAGTGACACCACACCTGGATTTAATGATCATTTAAATTGTATCACATATACTTGAACAACTGTTTGGCTCTGCCCATTTTAGCAGTAAGAGCCAGATGGGTGGGAAGTGCACATTTGATTGCGTAACACAGGTTTAATCAGACACAATGGACTGTCTTAACGCAATTCAGTAGTTTTTAACCCAGAAGACCCAAAAGCTGATGAAGGTTTGGGTGTGATCAAAAGAGAGAAAATTCTTGTATTATATTTACAAAATGTCACAATCATTAACAGAAATTCTTCCCTCAATTCAGACAATGCAAGTAGTGTGCTTGGCAAATGTGTGCTGTTTCTATGAGTCATCAAGATAATTTGCTAGAACATGAGATACAAAAGGATTTTATTCCAAAACACGTATGAGAATGTAACTCAGTGTTTGGTGCTCGTTTATTCTTTTTCTTATCTTAACTTTTTTAGTACATATATCACAGGAGACAACTTCTAAATTTTACTTTGAAAGTAAGGGGTGACCAATAATTAATTATGTAATTGCATGTATCTTCAATTGTCTATGTGATATATAACTTTCATTGGCAGTAATCCACAGCAAAATTGTGATTTACATAAACAGCCAAACTATTCAAAGCATCTGCTTTCACTGAAACTGATCTTGTTTGCTGCTTTTGTGGTTACTTGAAAATGTCAATAAAATTAAAAGTCTTTTAAAGAGCCCAGTTTGCATCCCAAGAGGTCATTGTTAAAAACCGACACTCACTGCACAAACCAGATTGTGTGCACATAGAACTGCTCTTTGTATACTGACTTCATTAGATTTTTAACACAATGCAACATTGTCAATATTGTGACAAGTGTTTCACCAGCCGGTACTGAAGATACAGACAGATAAACATTGTCAAAGAGGCATTGTCAGTTTTGAAGAATGTCAAAAGAAATCTACTACAGATTCAGTCTGTGTTCCTCATAAATGAATGAATGCACCATTGTTGAAAATGAGTCAAAACAGCTGCAAAATTAAGCAGCATGGCATATGTCCCTACTACTGTTTCCAGTTTACTAATACAAAATGAAGTCTCTTCTACCTTTTTTTTTTTTTAGATATTTTCAATAGATCTTACTTTTCATTAAAATAGACCTGCAATTCTTTATCGTAAGATCATTAATTTAAACAGCCTAATTGTGATCCCAATGCACACGACAATATGTAAAAGTATAACACAAACAAGCCAAAGAAAATCACAGATTTGCCAGTTTGAGGCTGTGAGGGAGATAAATTAAAAAATCACCTTTACTCCAGTATGAAGATACAGATGAATGCAAGTTTTTGGTCATAAGCTCCCAGTCCCAAGATGATGACAGAGAGCTCAGTAGGTGAAGCAAGACAATTTATTCTTGTGATAGTTTTATCATGTATTTCTTATTTTTCTTTATGGTTAACATAAAAACATAGACTTACACACACCAGTTGAATTCTGTATACTGTATACCATTTTTTGTCAGCATTGCTGCATAATCAAATTAACTCCACAGGTTGTTGTTGCAAGCCCCTTGAATTGTATTGTATTATAATGTATGTAGTATCATGAGCAGAATTTTAATTTAATGCCATTAAATTCAATGAACTAGGAAGAAAAGAAAAGCATATAAAACAGCTGCTGTTATAGTCCATTTACCATTTAATAAGGTCTTTTAATAATTTCCTGTGCATAGAGGCCATTTCTATTTAGAGAGTGTAATTTTATTCCTAATAATGGAGCTGAATTAAATTCAAAATGTTAACCAGTCAACTTCTTTGTTTTAAACTGATTCGGTGACTTTTCCTTCTACCTTCTGTTTTCTCAAAAGGCCAGTGACGCTTTAAATATAATTGGAAAATTCCTGACTTGTATAATTGCTGTGAAAGTTAAGAAATGGCTTTATCCTCTATGCGCAGCCTGTTTTAATTTATGTCAATAATTTGATTTAACTTAATTTAATTAGCACCACTAATTTGATTTTCTTCATCTTCTTGGCAAATTAGTTAGACCATGGAACCAAAACCAAACCAGAGCGATAACGCACAAACAAAAAGTTTACTCATAACTTCATCAACTCTTGCATCATGTGTTACATTGTATGTATTTCCATGCATGTGATTTTGTGTAGTGAGTAAGCAAACCACAAGTGGATTTAAAGTCACATTTGAGAGCAGAGTGTATCCATGGAGAGATTACAACTACAAAGAAATCACAGTCAGCTAATGACAGCGTGCACTACTCAAGATACACTATCTTGCAACACGCAGGTCGATCCGCCTTATATTTGCCATCACCATAGTAACTCATCATTGGTAATCTTTTTGGAATTCCCCACAGCGCGTGCTCCCTCACACACACACACACAAACACACACAAACGCACACAGATGATTCAGAAAGGCGAGCTGCTCCTTTGGTACAGAAAAGAATGTAAGGGAAAAAAGGGGAATGAGAGACAGATTGAATTGTGGTTTCCACTGCAAGTTGTGAGTCACGAACACGAGGGAGAAGACTATTCTGGGATGGCTGCTATAGCAACATAATAAGCAATGGGGGCAGGTACTTGCAGGCATGTTTCCATAGCAATGCCCTGTGTGTGTATGGATAAATATCACATGCCACAAAGCAGTGTGTAGCGTAGTAGGGAACTCTGCTCCACTTTGTTACATAAAGTTTGTAATTGTTTTTTAGAGAAGATGTCTCCCCCTCCCCTCTCTTCCTGTTTTCCAATACAGCCTAAACAGTCTTTTTGTGTTTGCACACAACTCACCTGAACTGACCAATGCTGGGAACACCTTTCACAGGTTGAGGCTTGCTACTGCTGTCACATTGTACTGTCAGAGTAATTTAACTTAATAACTTAGCTTCAGGTGTATGTGTTACCCAATTGTTTCAACATATCAACCCCCAGAATATGAAGTAAGTCCCTAGATATGACACATTCATTGAGAAACAGATAACACAACTGTGTTTCCACTATGTAATCCATTTCCTTACAGTGCCTTACAATTACTCACTGTTCACTATTTTTATCTATTGATCCGGGGAGGGGGACTGATAGAGAGTTTTGCAAGAGTTTCTCTTTCCTGTGACACACCTCCCATCTGTTGTGCTTCAACACAACCAGATACCTTTCCGAGCTGCACATTCCAGTCATAGCTGTAAATGTTCCAACACTCCAACTCTTTCTCTGGGTGGGATGTAAACCACCGGCAAGTCAATACATGAAAACTGCAATTAATCCTTTCATAAGCAGGGTTGGGGTACCATACCTACTGGTTGGTTCAGAGAGCTCCTCCAGGTCTAAACTGCCTGTTACCTAACTGAACATTGCAAGAGGAAGTCTACAAAGGTCTTTAAAAGAACTGAAACAATATAGGTTTACTCTTAATTGTGCTGATTTGAGGTCCTGCAAAATACCTATTTGCAACAAGAGACAATTGCACTTCTATTCCATGAGAAGATAATTGATAGCCTGGAGCCAATTTGAAAATGGCAGATTCAGTCCACACCCAAACCACAAAGTGGTTGCAAAGCTATTATGTCTAATTTGAATGTAATATTTACTAATATACAGTGTTGTATACTATACCTTTGATAGTATACAACACAGGACAGCACAGGAAGATCAATGAACTAATTATTATTATTATTATTGTATTTTATTTATTTACTGAACTTTTTTATTGTTTTCCTCATTTTCCTTGGGACAGATCAATATTTCTGCACTTCATGTAAGTGCGTATTAGTTTTGTTTTAGTTTGACAACATCACTCCTCCCGCCCCACCTCCAGATTCTGGTAATATGAGCCAGAGGCAACTCTGGGGTTTCATGTCCAGAAAAGCAGGGGCTGTCTGTTTTCCCTCCGCAGTACCTCTCCTCTCCTCCCTCGTGTCACGCACTTTCCTCTCTGTAATCACACTGGCAACCCTGGTTGCAGGGTAACACAAACTCCCCAAGAAATAACTAATTAAAAATCACTTGGCTGTCCCACTTCAACTTAAGTATGTTAATTTGCAGGCGATGTTATGTAGCCACGCCTGCTTAGTTAATAAAATGCCATATCATCTTGTCTTTCCCTTCCTACTTCAACTATTTCCCCTCAGCAGACTCACCTTTGACCTCCCTCATTCCATTCCAGTGCTGAATTACTACTGTTTTAGTGCCACAGAGAAATTTGCGGCTCACACCCCTTTAAGTGCACAAATGGGAAGAAACGCCCCTTACTCCAGAACAGAGGTTACAATCGGAAGGTCATTTTCTTGCGTAGATACAAGATACATGGATGTATATAGATACATACATTTCCACCACGATAGAAAGCTTGCAAACTATGTTACACATTTTTCATAGAGTCCTTATTTGCCTTTTTTATTAATTCTAGTTTAACATTCAAATGCCCTTGGCTCTTCCTCAAAAGGAAAAAGGGGACATTAGGGGTGAAGTAGCTCTCAAGTGCTGACTAAGGATCCATTTTCCTGCCCTCTCTCCTTTTGCTTAAGTTTAGAGTGTTTTCTGTGTGTGAGTGGGATCTGAAGCCCAACCCCAGACTAGAGGCTAAGGAAAACTCTATAAAAGTCAGAGGGTGGGACTGTGCATGTGTGGTGGCTGAGTGTTGTTTCTGTCCGCCTGGAGACATCCCTACGACCGATTAACACTGACACACTCTTGTATTGGCTATTAAGCCCAGACCGTGTTGCAGATCTGTAAACATGTCTAAAGGGGAAGAAAAATCTTATTTAAGGATTCTGCGGTCCCAGCTTCAACCTAAAAAAAAATCCAAAAAAACTGCACATTCTACTATCTAATTATAAATCTCTCAGTCTGGAGTCACAAAAAGCTAAAGCCAAACAAGAGGAACTTCTATACCTACAACATCCACAATGTATTAAGGTACTTTAGTGAAAACTGTGTTGGATTTCAGCCTTTAGACTCCCCGGTGTTAGTGCTTCACCTCGCTGTCCCGAGCCCTCCACCGACCGCCTCACTCTTTTCCAGATGTGTGTCTTGCACCACCAGATGCTCAGCACATGCAGACCATGCCTAAAGCTCCTACAGGGGGCTGACAGCCACACAGGGACCTTGTGTGGCGAAACAATACCGCCTCTCTCTGTGTTCCTCCCTTGCCAGCACTCTTCGCTGCCTTTAAGAAAAATCCCCCCTTCATGCACGGACATAGAAAATGTCCAGAGAGCAAGGAGAGAGGAAGGAAAAAGAAATAGTGAGTGTGTGGCCAAGAGAGAAATAAAGACCAGGGGGAGGAAGGCTGGCAAGGTTGGAAGAGAGAATGTTGCTGTTGGCATAAGACTGCGTATTGTTCTTGTGGCTTTCTTTAGTTTCGCTTTTTAACTCTGAAGTTACTAAACACAAATAAGGATCAGGATATCGTATGGACTTGATTTTACTGCTGTTGTGCAGGAAATGTGCCATAAGCACCTCCAAACTGACATTAATCTCATATTTGCTTGCATAATGAAAAGGCTTTTATAACACCACTCCCTCAGCTATCGAAGGGTTAGCCATCAGCAGTGTTGTAACTGCTGCGATGCTGTGAGTGAAGTCAAAGTTATTTGCTCAAGTTACAGCCCTCTTCCACCACGATCCACAGGATGGGTGAGTCATGTGTTCAAGGACTTGGGCGCTTCGCTGTTGTGGGAACATTTCCATTTTCTGATTTCCATGAGACCACAGAACAAACTAAAATGGCCTCCCTGATTCAACACTATGGTGGAAGATGGTTGCGCCAAAATGATCTTGAATCACACTTAGTGAGGTGGAAAAAATGACACATCTGACTCACTCCAAGATGAGATTCCTCTCTTGTGCATCTCTCATATGAGTGTGAGTGTTTGTCAGGGGGAAATAGATCCACCCATGATCTTCTAAACTTTACAAAACATTCATTGATTAAATTTGGATTTACTTTAATACATTGTTTGTTTTTTCTCCTTTGCTAAATATATTGCCAAACATTTCAAATGATGATGATATGAAAATAATAAAATAATACGGAAATAATGATATGCCTTGGTCCAAAAGCCCTATTTAACCCGCAGCTACAAACAGTCCACAATGACGCACTGAACAAAGAATTCAGATGAGACAGTGGTGAATAAGCCAAAGTGCAGGTGTGGGGAAAGCAGTTATACAAACTTTCATATGGTTGGGTGTGTCCAATTAAATCAAACCCTTTGTCTTCACAGTACAGCATAGAATCTACCAAGCACAGACAAAATTCATGTAACGCTTCAGAAACATTTACTTCTATCCCAGCAAAAAGAGTAATTGAGGGTAGAATTTTGTTTGATTAAAGTCTTCAGTCATGTGAAAAGAATGATTGAAACAATATCAGTACAGAAAAAGGCAGATTAAACATGGTCTATCCCACTTACAGGAAATCTTTTCTTCTAAGCTCTAATGTTATCAAGTTGCAGGAGCTGCATTTCAGCATTTGAATGGGGCGTGGTCAACAGATACAACATATCTTTATATCTGCCTTTTCTCTCATATTCTCAAATATGAAACAATTGCAATATACCATATGTAAATGTATGTATTTGCATAATTAACATTTAAGTTGATTTAACTTCAGCTTCTCAATAATAAACAAAGCTCTGGTATCTCACTCAGAGGGAAACTCTCAAGGAAAAAGGAAAAACCTTACATCAATGCCCCTTGTGCCTAGTCAGAGGACATCCAAGTGGATGTTTTTTTATTTATAAAGTTTTGTTCCAGGCTTCCTCTCCTAGGAGTAACACGTATTATCAAAACAAGAGCCCATGGTTTAAGACAGACACCATTCTCATCTTTTTGTGCAGACCACAGAGCTCAACCCAGTCATTTTCCTTCTCTTGTGGATGTTCTCTATTCAACACAGGCCCTACAGCTTTCCTATGGTAAGTCTTTGCCTGCCCTCTGCAGGGTTAACACAAAACAGCAGCAGAAGCAGAACTGATTCAGAACAGCTGCTTCAATTACACTAAAAGTTTGAGTGTCTGCTTTGAAAACCTTTGGTGAGTCATGAACGTCATTTAATACGAAGTTGAAAAGCATTGTTTCACTAACCTCGTCTGGTTGAATGTTTGAAATCTGATACAGCTCACACCATACTGACAATTAGTTGGGTGTGGTCAAATGCAAACTGTTGCATCTGTAACCACACACGGTGAATGTCAGGGTGTACTGAATACACAACTTCAGTAATGCAATAACTTCAACCACCGGAAGTCAGGGGGGAAAAAAATGCATTTGAACTGCCATTATTTTATTCACAGTGCACCAAATGGTTTGTCCTCACCATTAACAGTCTAGGCACCATTAAACAATCAACTGAGCAGGATTTATGAATTGAACACATATGTAAATTAATTACCACTCAAAACACAAATAACCCCCAAAAACTCACATTTGACTCAAGTCACAGATCACAAATCAAATTCCATGAAGGGCATTGTGGAAAATGCTTTATTTCGCAGCTCAAACAGAAAGCCAGTTTGGGGCCATTGAGACAAAATTCACACTTGTCTTCAAAACACTGTCATTCCAAGTCATTGTTGCAGTTTAGTAAGCACGTGGTGGTTGAAAGTCCATAGGTTTTAAGTGTTGGAGAGCAGAGGCGTAGAGTGCTTTTGTTCAGACTGTCTCAGTGTCCTCTCACTTGAAGACCTTGCCCTGGTTGAAGGCTTTACCCACGTGCTTGAAGTCTCCTTCCCAGGCAAAGTATTCTTTTACCATGGTCTTGCACTCCTCACTGTTTGGATCCAGCTTGCGCCAGTCGTATGACTCATAGTCGATCTGCCAGTCTTCAGACAGCTGGAGCACGGAATAAAAATAATTTCAGTGTGAGTGAATTACCTTCAAATTTGATAGATTACACAACACTCATAGTGGCTTATCCAACAACGAATACTTGGAGCATCACATGATGAGCATTCAGAGGAAGACCATGAATGTTCAGTGTTTGTTTTAATAATCTGAAGAATGTCAAACTTCTAAACTTTTACTGATAAGACTTTCATTTACTCAAAGCAATGTTTAAAATTTGAGATGCTATCAAATTTAGCCAATAACAGAGACCCAAACAAACTAAAGCAGTGCAGATTACCTACTCAATCTACTCCATCTGATATCTCATGTCCATTTAAGATCTCAGTTTGATCTTGTTTAATGTGCCCACAGCATGAACCAGCCTTTATACTCACTGAAACAGAGATGACTGGGATGAATATGGTCTCAGTTCTCTCTTCCCCCATCAGATTAAGACTTAGTGCCATGAATGGACACTGCCTTGCCCAATGACAGGGGATGTCTACTTAGCACCCAAAAGATTTCCTGACTTGTGTCAGTACACATGTACTTATCTACCATGTATGCTTTAATATGAAAATGTTCAATTTTGCAACATTTGCTGATAAGACTATCATCCAATCGCTGTGTCGCTCAGGAAGCTTCTGTTTATTGTTGAGCGTAAGTCAAAGTATTTCATAGTAACACTACACATGAATGACAAATCAGTGTCAAGAAAACAGCCAGGAAATGCTTGAGAATGTAATAAGATCAGGACATTGTGGAAAGTGTGATCATATTTTTGCTAATACTTACAGTGAAAGCCAGCTCCTGGCCTCTGAAGATCCAGATCCCAGAGATGCTGCTGTCGTTGTTGGTGCCAAACAAAATGACACTGGCAAAAGCGTTCTTTCTCAGTTTGTCCAGGCGCTGGAACATGCCTGTGAAGAACACAAAAGGAGTTTTTAAAAATCAATAGAAAAGAGGGGAAAAAAAACAAAAAAAAAAACAAAACCCCACAAACACATCACTAAACACTTGACTACAAGAAGTTTATCTGGATGCTCCACACCAATTTCATGCCAGTCTTTTGAAATATGGCCTAAGAAAAAGGAAAAAAAAGATCCAATCTCCAGAATCTATACTACCTGTAAAGTAGTTCTGTCTCCTAGAGTAACATTTCAGAAACCTCAGTCTCATTTAATGTGCCCATAGCATGAACCAGCCTTTTTACTCACTGAAACAGAGACGACTGGGATGAATATGGTCTCATTTTTCTCTTCCCCCGTCAGATTAAGACTTGGTGCCACGATTGGACACTGCCTTGCCCAATGACAGGGGACTCAATTTTTCCTAAGATAATGGTGAATCCTGATTAAAGTACCAACCTCTTTCTGCCACCTACATGGTCTGAATGCAGACTACACGTGGTATACTGTGCTCTGTATTCTTCAACAATTTCAAGAACATGTTGACTTTCTGGGCGTTTCCTGATAAGATCTCATATCCTCTTGTTCTCTGAACATGATCCTTATCAACTTCCCTGAAAAGCTATGCCACATTGAAGTCTGGGCCAAAACCACTGATTGAAAGAGGAACTGGTTGCTACTTGTTACTACAGAATCTTCCAGGTGATTCCCATGGAGTCAACTTAACATGAATGAGATATCCACCACTATTTTGACTCCTCCATAAAAACACTTGCCTCCTCTGATCTACTTCAACGCCAAAAAAAGTTGTCAAAGCAGCCTGCAAATATTTGGTCATATTCACATAAATGAGCAGAACCACCTCCAAACTGGACTTGCATCGTCTTTGACAATGGAAACACACGAGCAAAACCCACACCAACACAAGAATCTACTAACCCCCCATACACAGAGAACCAATGCCAAAATTTGATCGCAATATCTTCTGACCAGTGAGCCACCACATCGCTTCAGTTGAGCAAGTAGGACTGATAAAAATTCAACGTGCACCTTCACAACAAAAATGGCTTCAATACACTATACAACCCCTCATTCTCTTTAGGACAAGGGTTGTGCTGGGTAGAGTGGCTGCTGTTAAGTCTCACCTGTGATAAGGTTGCAGCTCTTGAAGGTAAGTGTAAGCTCTTCTGGGTATTTGTACTGACTGTACCAGATGGAGTATCCCTCAGTGTCAAAGTGCTCCCAGAAGTGGGGAACGGCTACTGTTAAGGTGTCCTCATTGGAGTACTTCCTCTTGAACTCATCCATGACAAACGTGCTAAAGGAAAAAGAAAGGAGAAAAACGAGGTCATATACATCTGTACATGTAAGGTGGAGAGTATGACAAAATGGGAGAAACTGTGTGTTGGCAAAGGGACATTGCTGAAAAGTCAGCTACATAAAACATTATCTTGATGCTCAATGTTAACTAGATTAGTTAAAGTTTCTAGTTCTCTTACAGTAACCTTCCAATATCCTAAGGTTAATTGTAGATCTTGTGGTGCAATTTAATACATTGTGCCCATAGCATGAACCAGCCTTTTTGCTCACTGAAACAGAGATGACTGGGATGAATATGGTCTCAAGTTTTTCTTCCCCCGTCAGATTAAGACTTGGTGCCATGATTGGACACTGCCTTGCCCAATGACAGGGGACAATATGCTTTTCCCAAAGAGGGAAACTTCTTGATTGGTGTTGACGCCAATTTCCATCCACATCCAAACATGAGCAATTTAATGTTCAATATGTCATCAAAAAAGTGCACTCCACCTACTTCCTGAGGGTGAAGCACACTCATCTTTGAAATGTGCCTACTTCCTTAGCAAAATGTAAATGTGACTATATTTTACTCACATTTAGGTAATAAACATTACAAATAAAAACCAGGGGTGGTAAAAACATGTGCCTCACACAGTCAACAGTTTCCACCCACTGATTTGCACTCCGAGCGGAGGGGTAAGTATTCAGGGAAACAATCTGCCAAGATGATCAGCTGGTATGCAAATTTGCAGACTATTGGCTCAAATGACCACTAGTGATGCAGACTACCATCTAGAAATTGCTAAGCTAAGAATGTGAAATTCTAAATGACAAAAATGAACATACTATAGACAGGGAAAGGCTGCAGATCTCTCTACCTCTTTGGCAGGTGTGCAAAGGGGTCCTTGGCTTTGGGCTCAGCGGCCAAAACAGCATCGCAGTCATCCATCTCCTCCTCTGGAGCGGGCTTCTTCTCTTCCTTTTTCTTTTCTTTCTTCTCCTGGGGCTTGGCTGCCTCCTTGCCTCCCTTCTCTTTCTTCATGGGGGTCTCTTTCTTGGGCTGCATCTCAGCAAACTTCTTGGCTGGAGGAACGGAACAAAACAATGAAAAACATGTTTTCTGTGTAATACGTTCCAGTTATCTGACTTTTGTTCTGCACTCAGTCCAGGACTTTGGAGCTGAATTGTGAAATAGTACAAGCAATTACAGCAATGACGTCTGTTTAAATGAATTTTTTTGTCCCTTAAAAGTTATTATTTAATGAACACTAACTTAAACTACTGTGTACACCCAGTTATCTCAAAAGACATGTAGTGCAATCCTTGTGCCAAATAAATCATCTTCCTGACATTTAAAAATACAAGTAAAGCAAAAGACCTTTTGAAAAGGACACCCTTTCACTTCAACAATTTGGGGTTTTCAAGAGACAGTTTACATGTATGTATCTGCATTAACAGAACTGAATATCCTTTATAAAGAGAAAAAATAAAATTAGAAATTAGTCTTGATAGGATACTTCAGCAGAACCAATTAAAGGTCTAATGTGTAGAATTTAGTGGCATCTAGTGGAATGATTTGGCAGAAGTGCAATATAATATTCATAAGTATGTTTTAATTAGTGTATAATCCCATGAACATAAGTATCTTTTGTAATTTCATTACCTTAGAATGAGCCCTTTATATCTACATAGGGAGCAGGTCCTCTTCCATGGAGTCTGCCATGTTGCACCGCCATGTTTCTACAGTAGCCCAGAATGGACAAACCAAACACTGGCTCTAGAGAGGGCCTTTTGCATTTTCCATGAGTATCGCAGCCACCGTAGGTTCTCCTACATGCTTGGAGGGGGGATGGGGTATTCAGTTGGTTGCAGTTTCCAACCTCACCACTAGATGCCACTAAATCTTAAACACTGGTATTTTAAAATCAGTGACACAGAGGCAATGTCTCTAATTTCACAGTCTCAATTAAATGATATGCTTCTGCAGCCAGTCTTGTGCCAAGTGTGTGCCTGTTGATCTCACTGCTAATGACTCACCATCAAACTGGGCCATCTTTTCACACAGCTTGACCTCCCCAAGGACAGCCTTGAACTGGGGCTGGTTGATACAGGTGACAAACCAACGGGTCACATTGGGGTAAGGCTGACGGAAGGAAGGCTCAAGGACCTATGAGGGAGAGAGGGGCATTAGGATACTCAAGGCGGAGGGGCTTTCTGGAAAGCATTGTGACTCAAATATCATTAGAAGTGTTACTCTAAGACGTCAGAATCAATCAGCAATGTGTGGCTGGATGTGCAACTGCTGTGTTCATGTCAAACCTGTTTGTAGAGCCAGAGCATGGAGCAGGCCACAGTGATGTCAGCAAGGCTGACCCTCTCTCCCACCAGGAAGGTACGGGTGTTCAGGTGCTGGTTCAGCACTGTAAGGGCCCTCTTCACGTCCTCCTTGGCCTGCTCTGTGGCCTGAACAGACCCAGACAGAATAATGACTATGCAGGATTACACAACTAATATACAGTCAAGTGCCCAATCATGCCAAGTCCTTATAACAGGGTGTTGCACTACAGCCAGCTGAAATGGCCACAAACCACAGTTACCAAAGCACTTAAGTCTGAAAGCTTGACCAGAAAATGCTGAGCTACACACCTGCTTGTTGAACTGCATGATTCCCAGAGTGGGGAAGACCCATGCGCTGGCTGGAGGGATGATCTCTGAGTCAGCGAAGTTCACCCACTGCAGCACCTGGGCTGCGGCCTGGGGAGTGGCACCACGCAGGGCATCATTGCTCACTGCAGTTGAAAGGGACAAAATAATTCTTATAAAAGAGTACCCCAATTTATCATTGCACTCCTATAAACGCTGTCAGACTCATGGCATGTTTTATTCCTTGCATTCTTCTTCTGGCGCCTACATTACCAACAGTGCAACTCAACTTCATTAACTTGACTGTGCGAATTTGGTTGCGTTATTTCGTGCCCATTCTACACTTTGAGAGATGAGCCTTCAAAAAAAAAAAAAAGTGGGATTTCATGGCATCATTAATCTATGTCCTTTAATAATTAGCGTAGAGACAGTTAAAAGTGCAGACTAGATAAAAAGTCTGTTTTGATTGAAATGTACCTTTCCATTAAACCTACTGGCACATACTATACTTTTTAGACTTTAGGAAATATATAAATACAGACATTTTGGGGTCAACACCTAAGTTGAGTGCATAAGACACAGAGCAAACCATTATTATAATTATAATTATTAGTAAATGTGAGACTTACAGTAGTGAGCAATGGCATTACTCTCAAACAGACAGAAGCCGTCATCTCCCTGGTAAGCGGGTACCTACAAAATATAGCAGAATTGAAGTATAATTTAAAGCATTTAGCAAGTTTTAGTACAGATAATCGAGCAGGTAAGTGCATGAGAACATTCAGTTACACAACAGTGCTGTAGTCAAACCGGTTAAAGCCTTTCAACTTTGACAATTAGTTAATATAATTGGACTAACTGATTCAACTACATTCATTGCAGACATTGAAACAAAAGTAAATGTAAAACACGACGAGCATTTCTGTTCAACCAACAAAATCAGTTGCACTAACCTTGCCCAGAGGGAAGTTGTTGAGGAAGGCAGGAGTACGGTTTGTCTGCCCGAAGGTGAAGGCAGGGGAGCTGCTGGCCACTTTGAGGCGAGCACCACTGTACTGGGCTGCAATCTGAGCCTTGAAGGCCCGCCAGTTCTCTGGGTACGTGTACAGAGTCTGTGAGAAGGAGCGGAAACACTGCAATTATTGGACAATTAAATGCACTGAACAAATCTACATCTATCAAAGGATGCTCTCATATCAATATATTGCTAATGTACAACAAATCATGTACTCTGGCCTTGTAATGCAGTTCTACTTTAAAATACTCAACGTAGCGTCTGGGAGAATACTATTCTTAACTCTGGATGAATGATGCCATCCAAAGCTACATGCTCAGCCATTTAAATGGACTGGGCAGGAAGGGGAACAAGGAGAAGCTGGAGAAGATACATCTCTCCTAGCTACCACGATCACATGTACTTCAATTAGCCAACTACAAGTGAAAGCTGAGTTAACAGCTATATTCACGCGCCTATTAGCATGCTTACAATGCTAACTAGCCATCATTAGCGGAAATAAAACACAACAGTCTTCCATTACTTAGCTTTAGACACTAACTCAAGCGAAAGGTCTTCTTTAGGACGACACAAACTGAACATAGGCACTGACGTTAAGCGAAAATGTCCATTAAGGTTCCACCAAGTTTTCCCACAATGAAACTAGCTAAGGTAACGTGGCATGAGCCTGGCCCAGGAGAGGGGCGTCATTCAGCTTGAATGCAACGTCAGGATAGCAAAAGCTAACGGCTGTTACAATGAACACTGAATGAAATTATCGGTAAATACACAGAAGAACAGCACCATAACAGCCAGAGAGGATCAGTGACATACAAAGGTGCTCAATAATAGTGAGGATGGGGCTGATTTTAGACGGATTGCACCAGGAAAGTACAAAGAAAGCTCAGTTTCTAGCTATCGCTCCATCTTACTCACCCCTGCCGCCATCTTCAGGACGAGAGAAAGAAAGAACGAGGGCGCGCTCCACTGACGTATTTACGCCCGCAACACGTGCGCGTCCTTGAAATTTCCGCGTTCACGCATTTCCCCTCATGTTATATACCAACCAGGTGATGCTTTGTCACACAGTAGCGCGTCTCAGCTGATTCTTTTAAAGATAATAAAAAGTAATACAGATGTTATAATAACAACAGTTGAGCTGTGCATCGAATATCTTTGCACACATAAAAATAAAAAAGATGGTTCTGTGATACTTTTTCCTTTTACAAGTACAGAAAATGAGTACCAAAAATATAAGAACAAATAAAATATTTTATTATGGTCCACATACAAAAGCAAACAATACATAATGAAAATGACGTTCAATATGAAAGAAACTGTTAATTGCGCTGGCTACTTTGTAAATCATCTTGCTATCAATTTAGCAAGCATTCTCTTGTTTATATTTTTTTTGAATTTCACAGCAGTTCCAATAAAAACCAATCAGATCTAGACTGTTCATCATAGTAATGAAATGAAGTAGTTACAGGGATTCACCATCTGTGCCCATACCATATTGAAGTAGAAAAATATTGTTTTTAACAAAGAAACTGCTAGGCTACAACAAAAACTGTCCAATGTGATATTTACTCCCTCTGGCGCAAATCAGCTCACAAGACCTGAAAAATGAAGCACAGAAGGCAAGTTTAACGATCGATCACTTTTTTTTTTTTTTTCTTGAGTATAACTCAGGTCATACACAGTACAGATAAAATGTTCCACACTCCAAATTGAAGCAATAACAAGCCTGTTTTGAGAAACTGCTTCACTTATTCGCAAAATAATTTGATGCAAATTAAATCTATGTAAGCCATTTTTTTCAATTCATGCCATCTAATGAGAAGATCTACCACCCACATGACAATGTTCTGTGGTGTAATACTCACCCAGATAATCATCCATGAGAGATCCAATGGCAAACTGAAAAACAAGTGAAAAGCTTGTTTTTAACTTATTTTAGATCAACATGCTGTATGCCACTCCTATAAACTACTGTGTAACATCTGACATATAGTGACACACACCTCTCCTTGAAATTTTTGCCAGTAGTAAGCTGGAGTTACATGGTCCTTTTTTTTTTTTTTTTTTTTTTTTAAGTAAGAAAGAAACACTCACAATGTCATTCTTGTCCACTCTTGTTCCCACGATCTTTAGCCGGATCTCATCATCTTGCTGGATTACAATGTCCTTAAAAATGGGGAAAAAAACATCCTTAAATGCAAGACTCAGCAACAGTAAAATGAAAAAAGCACAACAGCAGTGAGCAGCACCACGACTACTTTGCATACAGAATTTAGGACGTTTCACATATGGGCTCTATTTTCATGAACAGTTCACTTTTCTGGATGAGTTGATTATTGAGCAGTCACCATGTTTTTTGTGCTGCATGGCGCACAGTTTTACTTGGCATTATAATCGATACAATAACCCTCTGCAGTTAAACACCATCACAACGCAATTAATAAAACGAAAGATGTGGTCTAGTGTTTTGCATGTTGTTTGGTTTCTGAAATATTTTTTTAAAGTTGAATTCAATTAGATTTGACTGGCAGTTTTTACCAGTTGCCCTGTGCCTTTGGATGGAGACACTGGGAGAGGATTGGCAGGAACAGACGGTTTTTATTGCCCTAAGCTTTTTCATAGGACTCTGTGAACTGTTTTCAATGTGTCATTCTCCAGCACACTTGTTGATTCACACTGCAGTAAAAACCACGCAGTATAATTAATCATAACCAATAACTGAAGTTTGAAAAGTACATAAGCACTGAGGTTTCTGGTGCTGGATGTGCAACATCTAACCAGTGGATCTGCTGTGCTTAATCATGGCCTGACAGTGTGGATATTTGCTCCAATTAGAGATTAAAGATGGAATAGATACCCGCCGCCATCAGACAGCTGTAATGAGAGTTACCAGAGTAAAGGAAAGGCCATCAGTATAGGATACAAGCTGTCATGGATGACAGAGCTGGTAAGAATCACTCATTAATCTTTATTCTGTCTCACTAGCATTAATGTCATAATATGAATAAACCAGATATTTTTCTGTGATCAGCTGGTAAATGAACGTAGAATGAAAGTAAGAAAAGAGAAAAACATGAATAAAGGGCTCTGTGAGATTTTAGAGAGGTTTATGTGGGTGTACTTTCACCAAATAAACACACTTGTGTGCTGAGCCATCAACCGGCTTGAAGCCTCTTGGCATCAAGATTGCAGTGCACTGCTGGATTGGCAATAACACATCCCTTACCGCACTTCTCCTCCCACTGGAGAGTACAGTGAGTAATCAAGATAACAAAATCAATGCACTGGTGTGCCCTAGGTAAACAATTTCCTTTTCTCCATGCACCAGCTCCAAACTATATCCCTGTATATACAGACACGTGACAAATTAAAGGAAAAACCAACACTAAGTGTCTTAGTAAGGTGTTGAGGCACCACATGCAGACAGAACAGCTTCAGTGCACCTTGGTATTGATTCTACAAGCATCTGAACTCTTCTGGAGGGACGAACACCATTCTTCAAAAAAATATTCCCTCATTTGGTGTTTTGATGATGGTGGTGGTGGAGAGCACTGTCTAACATGTCAGTCCAAAATCTCCCATAAGTGTTCAGTTGGGTTGAGATCTGGTGACTGTGATGGTCATAGCATATGAGTCACATCATTAACATACTCATCAAACCATTCAGTGACCCCTCGTGCCCTATGGATGGTGGCATTATCATCTTGGAAGAGACCACTCCCATCAGGATAGAAATGTTTCATCATAGGATGAAGGTGATCACTCAGAACAACTTTGTATTGATTTGCAGTGACCCTTCCCTCTGAGTGGACAAGTGGACCCAAACCATGCCAGCGAAATGCTCCTCATAGCATAACAGAGCCCCCAGATCCCCTCACTGTAGGGGTCAAGCATTCAGACCTGTACCAGTTTTTCCTTTAATTTGTTGCCCATCTGTGAGTCTAATAGAGAAAACTATCTGGTGAACATGTCAGGTATTTTGTTAAACACATTTCTAACAAGTGGCTGGTAATAATATAAATGTTTTTACCTCATCAACTGTCTTATAACAAGGAGGATTAGAGTTGGGGTCAAACTCCATTTCTGAGGGGATGGACTGCAAAAAGAAAGTGTGCGGTTAGATAAATATAAAATGATTTTAAGAGCATATCAAAGGCAACCAATTCAGTCAAAAACTATAGATGTTAAGCTAACTCACATGGCGAGAGATGAAGCAAGACATGGGACCGATTTCTGTGAACAATCCAACCTGTAAAAATCAGAAAAATATCAATTAGATAAGGTGCAAAAGAAAAGTATCCATTTTCAATTACTCATCTTCATACTCAATTAACTCTTCACCGGACTCTTCACATCTACTCTGCTTCAACAGTTAGGTATATAGTTTGGAGTGTGCCAATATAAAATACAGGTATGCCTACTACAATTACATTGTTAAAAATCAAGATATACAAAATATATCTTTATATCACAAAACTTTCTTTTTACCTTTCAGCTACTTGATTCATCCAAAAACATATGTAAACATGAGTTTTGGGCTTTACAATAATCAGTTATAATAAAATATTGTACACATTTTCAGAAGTACACATTTATGAGATTTAAATAAGAGTATCATGGAGTGCAGAGTCAGGTGATGTATTATAGTATCCTGACAACAACAGGGAGTTGGTGTCAGTGATGAGCTTTAGTTAGCACTGAAAACCGATCTGTCAGATTTTCTTATCGATTTTCATGTTTCAGCTTGAATATTGGTGACTATTAAAGTTGCACTGCCCCTCTCACCTTGTTAACCTGAGTCACCACAGCATCCACCACTTCACCTTTAAATGGGCGGAACACAATAGCCTTGTACTTGACTGGATACAGGACAAACCCTCTGCCCGGCTGGATTACACCTGCCCCGATGTTGTCAATGGTGGTGACTGCAATGACAAAACCATACCTGCACGAGAGGTGGAAACAAATTAAATGCTTGCATACATCAAGCTTTTCTAAACAGGATAACGAATACAAGACTAAGAATTTTGTTAATGTGGTTTGACACTGTCATGATGACTTAAAGCAGAGGTTCTCAAAGTGGGGTCCAGGGACCCCCAGGGGTCGTTATGGGTCTTCCAGTCATTTATTTTCACCATAATTACATCCATAAGTAGCACAATGACAGAATGTATGACCGTATTGGTCATGGGTTTCATACACTTTCCATAATAAAACATCTAAAAGCAAAAATCTTATCAGATTGTGGACCCTGAGACAAAATCTTATCAAATGGGGGTCCATGGTCTAATTTGTGCGAGTTTAAGGGTCCTTGATGTGAAAAAGTTTGAGAACCACTGACTTAAAAGGTAAAACAAAATATCAACCCTTCTCTGTTGTCTAAGAGATTGTGTTTTTAAACGCAAAGTCAAAACTGAGTGAATAATGCCCTTTTAACATCAGATCTAAATTAATACACACACCATGTTATTAAAATGACAGGTTAACCTTCCAGTCAAATTACAGACATCTGTTCCACTTATTTAGGAAGACCAGAATAAACAAAAATCGACATTTCTATGTTGCTGGGTACATAATTAAGCCTTGCAGCCACTCACTTGCCAGTGCAGGTACCCTCCACTTCTGTGAAGAGCTTCTGCTTCACAGTGTTCAGGAGGTTAGGACCAAAATACCTCGGGTGTAGCAATATTTCATGCTCCAAAGAAATCTGTGAATACGAGAAGCACGCCTCATTAAAGCTTGAAGACAACACTGGTGGTGATTCTGTAGGGAAATGCTAAGGACGAGGATTTGGAAATGCACAAGTTTTGTTTAGCTGCATTAGCAATGCTAACCAGCCAGCGATCACGCTAGGCAATGATTTAAAAAAAAGTACATTCCTATTATCCAACTCATACGCCGACAATAATGCACGTACTTACATGGTAAAACATTTCTGTTTTGTAAAGGTCAATCCGTCTTTGATTAATATACTTGTTTGAATGAGTTATCTATACGTTTATCCACTTATTGAATGAAAACAACGAAAACCTGTCGCTCATTCGCAACAAAGTCATTTCCGGTTCACGAGGTCGATGAAGGAACCTTTGTTGCCCCGCGTTTGTTTCTCAGGAAACAAATTTGTCTTTGCTAAAATTGGGAGACGCAAACATAAACTAACCCTTAACATCTCAAAGCTAAGTTAAATCATCTTTGTTGAAAGCTTGTTTAAAATATATATAACATAAAATACAGGTATAAACGCCTAGGCACAATGTAATTCAACACACAGCCTGACCCCTGGCGGCGAGGAGGTGGAAGTACAGCGGAGCGGACAGACGGGACAGACAGCAAGGCGTGACTCCATCTTGAACTGTGATTGGTTTGTGTGACGTGACTGTTAACATATCATTATCATTCAACAATCAGGAGATAAATGGTAAAGGTAGTCAGGAATACCACAATATAGAATTATACATAATTTCTAATATAACCCAAAACTGAGCAAAAGTTGGAAAGATGAACTAGATAGATTATTTATTTTATTTTCACTTCACCAGAAGCAGCAACGTTATCTGTATCTATTTTGCAAATATTTGTGTGACTTCCTCGAGACAGCTGACTGCAGTTTTCGACACTCCCTCCGCCTGCTCTTTTGCACTTTCCAGCCAGGAGAACGAGAGAAATAAACTCAAACCAGATATTTTTTAGCTGGCTGCTATGGCGAGTAGCCTCGTCTCGAAGTTGTTTCGTCCTCCTGTGTTCACACAGCTTGTAAGTTGTTGAATCCTTCTCTACGTCGTACTTTCTTTAGCCCTGTTTCTGTATGACTGTCTCATGTAAGATAACTCCCCTGTCCTCCGTCCAGGCGTCTCTCCGGTCGAGCTGCGTGTTTCGGGGGAAGCCAGCAGCAACGGCGGCGGTGGTGGCAGCAGCAGGGACCAGACATTTCTCCAGCGATCCCCCTCCTGAGAAAATCAGTCGCTATCCAATACCCTACAAGAAAGACCTGCCTTATGATATAGTGGAGCTTATGGAAGAAGTGGAGTCAAAGGTAATAAAGAGAAAAAGTTATGCTCGGGCATTTAACTTAGTACTGTGCAAACATTGTCTTGACGTAGTCTGATTTTACACTGTTTCTTTACAGGGAGGCTTTTTGCCCAATGTCTTCAAAGTCCTCTCTCATAGACCGGCAGAGTTCAGAGCTTTCTTCGCTTACTACAATGAACTAATGAACAAGGAGACAGGTGTGTGTCCTTTCTGTTCCTCCGTGTATGAGTTGTGGCACCAAGTGTCAGAGACGTTGCTAGAGGTTGAGGGCACACTGAGGACTTCACTTGGGCCCCTGAAACAGTTTGAATAGGTATAATACATGGCATGCTTCAGGGGCTCAAATAAATCCCCTTTTGACAGTGGCAGGTAGTGTACTCCTAACTCTGTGGTGACAGCTCCTGTTGCAGATGAGCTGTAGCTAATAAGTTGTAGTAAAACAGGTTAATATCAGACAGGGAAACAGAAAAAGCTTTCAGTCAGATTGCCAAAAGCTGTTGTTTTGTGTGCTGAATTTTAGTGCAGTGGAAAACACACCCATGCGGTACAAAGTGGCTCTGTTGGTTTTGGACTACACCTAGTGTAAGAGTGGAAGTGTGTTACATACTGATATAATGAAACAGGCTTTATCTTATATCTCACTGAATCTGTAGCTTCAGGATATTTTGGCACTGAGCGCATAATTTACAGTTGGGAGTTGGAGTTATTTTCTGGCAATCCCACCATATGAAATCAAGTTTTACAGGATCATTCAATGCCTTCTTTATGTGTTGTTGGAAATGTTTGCATAGCAATATCTTTACCTGACCTGGCAATGCCAATGTGCATTTGTGTGACTTTATTACAGTTAATTGCAGATCAAAATGTGTGTTGTAGAAAGATTTTCTATGAACATGTCAAAGCATTTATACAATACTGTAAAGGCAATTTCCTGTTGGCAAAATAGAATCAAGGGAAATAGAATAAACTAAAACAAAAGAGTTCTGAGGGTAACAATAGGGATCAGTTGGTATTAGAGGAGCATTCACATGCAAACTTTCATTCATGAAAGAAAGCAGATAATGGGCCTCATGCAGCAACATTCAGAAAAAATAAGAGAAGTCAACTCCAGATGCACCAGACGTTCTTAACCATCCAAATCTACTCTTATCCAGGTGTGCTGAATGATGAATCCTACTTGATCATAAATTGGAGGCATGTGGCCAATTGTTTGTTATTAGCATAGGTAACCCCTCCTAAACACTATATAAGGACAGGTGTTGTGCCGTGTGCAAATACTCTGGCACGAGAATTGGAGAGATGACACCAAAAAAGGCTGTAAGTAGAGGAAAAACTTCAGCAGTAGTGAAACTGACGAACAGTTAAATAAACTTAAACAATGTAAACATGATTTTCCAGAGCATCAGTACTGGTGTTACACGAAAATCAAAATCCCAGCAATGGCAAAACATACAATATGTGATGCTGTAAATGCCGTGTCAGCAGAGGGATGCATTGTACCCGAAATTAAAAGAAAATGGTTTGACATGAAAATGGGAGCAAAAAAACATATTGCCCAAGCCAAGCGTGACAGAAATAGGTGGCAGTCTCGTAAGTAGACCTAATAATTCAAGAAATAATTAGAGAGGTGGCATTGACAGGTGTTCAGTCAGACGTTCAGACGTCTCCTTGGCAGTGATGCCACTCGAGGTGTATCATTTTTCTGAAGCCCCGGACACAGACGGTGATCCACTGCCACACACATCTAGGACTCAAGCCCCCACCAGCATGAATTCACAGACACACCAGTTGCTTAAGGAATATTTTGCATGTTTATGTTGAAATTGGGTTCTTATATTAGAAATAAGTCTTGCTTTTCCTTGGAGGCCAACAGGAGACTTGTTGCTGCCACCTTTATGTCTGTGCTGGACTATGGAGATGTTATATACATGCATGCATCTCCGCGATGCCAACACACGCTGGATACTGTCTACCATGGAGCACTGAGGTTTATTAAGCCCTTATTCACCATGACTCTTTGTATGCTCAGGTTGGATGGTGTGCCACCTGCAGACTTAACCATTGATATGTTCTTATTTATAAGGCCATTCTTGGTCTGCTTCCATCTTACCAACAGATCTACATCCTTCAGAAAAGTATTAGAAGTTATTGTCTTCGCTCCCAGGACTTATTCCTACTATCTGTCCCTAAAGCCCATACTGAACTGGGAAAAAGGCGTTTAAGTATGCTGCTCCCTCTGCTTTGAGTCAAACTGTGTTTTTATGTCTGCAACTCTGTTAATTGTCTTGGCCAGGACACTCTTGCAAGAAATTTTTAATCTCAATGAAACTTTTCCTCGTTAAATTAAGGTTAAAAGAATGTTGGAGATCTACTGTATAAACACAGTAAAAGTAATTTATACACGTCACCTTTTTTCTACCTGTGGTAGTGTATAGGCTTTTTTGCTGGCATTTCAATGAACACTCAAGTGTTTGCCCACAAATTTAATAATCCAGTCATTACAATTACTCTAAGACATATAATAATCTAAATTTGATTACATGATATTCATGCATTTTTTTATGATCCTCAAATTTAAAACGTATGTTTCCTTGCATTAGATAAATAATTTGTGGACTGTGAAAACAAGATGTTTTTTTCTTATCTTGGTAAGAGTACTCTGACCACTCCTAAAATTTTCTCTTATCTAAAACAAGAGCAAAAAGCAGAGAACATTGAATCCCAGAAATCAGTCGGTACTAACAAAATAAGAACAAATTGTGGATACGAACAAAAATAAGACATTTGTTCATATATCACTTCCTGCATGAGGCCCATTGTTTTTTCAAAAAGTTACTTGATGTGTGGTTAAGTTCTTGTGTTAAATAAAGTCATTAAAGAGGTCTTAGAAATCACTTAGTTGGCAAGTTGGAACTAGTCGTTGGTACAAGATGACTGTAAGGTATCAAGGTTTTTGTTCTAATGCTTTTTATTTTATCAGGTTTTAAACTGCAGTTACACTTTTGTTATTTTGTTTTGTGGAAAAAAAATGAAATAGGTGTTTAGTTGGCCCATATGAAACTGTGACTTAATGATTAAGGAGAAATGTGTATCATGAGGCTAGACCAACTGAGAACCAATGTCTTGGAATGCAGATAGAGCACCTCATTATCATGTATCAAGCTTTTCAGAGATGAATGATTAAAAAAACAAAAAACCTTAATGAGAAGACAGTGGAACAGAAGCTGACCTCCTCTCTACTAATTGACTTTGTAAAAGCAAACTAAGCCAAAACTGACCATTCAGTCTTTCTGTGTGTGTGTGTGTGTGTGTGTGTGAGTGTGTGTGTGAGTGTGTGTGTGTGTGTGTGTGTGGTTATTAGATAACCACAATCTGGTTTTGTATTGATAAATGTTTTGCCACATAGTGGTTATCCAGTCTACCTCTGAGCATTTAAACTTTTTACATTAACTTCTGTTTTTTCAATACAATTAAATCAAAACTTTTCTCACACAATCTCATTATATGTTTCTTTTTGTCTTCCAGGCAGATTAACCAAGGCAGATCGTGAGCTGATAGTAGTGGCTACCAGTATCTACAATAAGTGTCTTTACTGTGTGGTATCCCACAGTGCATTGCACCGCATCTATTCTAAGAAACCCACTCTTTCTGACCAGGTATCATCTTTAAGTGACTTTCACTGTCTTCCTCTGCTCTTCTTATTGTAATGCACAGTTACTAATATAGTAGTCAGTTAAGTTATTGTAGGCAGGGACCCAGTGGAGTGGATTCAGAGCTTGAGTTGTTATCTTTTATGTTAAAGAGTTGCTTACTGGCATATTTTGCATATGTTGTATGTTGATTTTTGTTTATTTCAAAATTACTGTAAAACAATTGGAGAGACAGTTATTTTTTTGTGATTGCCAAAATTGTATATGTTAAGCCACATAAAAACATCCTGGTGTATATAAATGTCCTCCATCACTACTTTCACCCAGGTTATTGTTAACTATGAGAATGCAGAGCTGGGACCTCGGGAGCGTGCCATGCTGGACTTTGCTTTGGCTGTGTGTCGCTGCGACACCATCACAGAGCAGCACTTTGAGTCCTTGGAGGAAGTGGGCTTCGACCGCGAAGACGCCTGGGACATCGCTGCCATCACTGCTTTCTTTGCCATGTCCAACCGGCTCGCCCACCTCACTGACATGAGGCCAAACCTAGAATTTTATAATATGGGCCGCATACCACGGGACAAGAGCAAGGACAAGGCAGGGGAAGAGTGAAAAGGGAGTAGTGTTACAGACAGCTAAAAGTGCCTCAGTTCTGTTTTATATTTTCATCTCCCTCTCATGTGTGAACAATCAGATGTTTTCTAATTTGTGATGATATGAAGTGCAATATCAGATCTACAGGTGTGCAACGTGAAGGCAAGTAAATCTGAAAGTTCATATTGGAATTAGTCAATATGTCCTGAGATCATAATTAAACACTGTGGTAGCTTGACTGAGCCAGTGTTGGCATGGGATACAACAAGAGACTGACAGAACAGGTGATCTTATTGTCTGTAAAGTCAAGTCATAGTAAATCTACAAGTGTGAAGTCAGAGGAAACTGGACTTTCTTCAGAATCTTAAAGATGTTTTGCCTCTCATCTGCTTGTGATTCCCCACCAGTCAGTTAGAACTGAAGAAGCCTTGTGGATGAGTGACGAAATGTCTCCGAGAATCTCAAAGTAGGTGTGACTTAGCACTTAGCTGACTTGATATTTTAAGAGATGCTTTATATCAGTCAGAAGTCTCACACTGTATCCAAAATGCCCAGCATGAAAAAGATTTGAGAAAGTCTTTGAAATAAAAGGCCTCCTGTTTAAACATTACTCCAGAAACATGATATTTTTTTGAAACTCCCCAAGTTTTCTTCATAATCCTTAGATGTTCAAACTTACATGAGAATGTGTTTGGCCTTTGGAAATTGTGTTGATTCAGATCTGTGATTGTGAGATAAGCAACTTCTTGTATGTTGGTTCTGTTTTTTGTTTTTGGGGTAGACATTTTTTTATTGCTGACATAACATAAATTGATTGATGTCCTGTCTAAACTTAGTCATTATGTCTGTTTTGTTTACCTTGACATTTTGAACTTTAGTTGGTAGTGTTTGTTTATTTGACACTTTCACTTTACTGTTTTCCAGCTAGTTGTCCATTACATTCAACTAAGCCATTGTAATTCCTTATAGAGAAATATTAAGGTCTATGAAAAATAATCACCTAAAACTCAGAATTTAAAGACAGCTCTTTATTTCCTTGTTCAGCAGTTGAAAGAACTCTTTGTTTCACTATGTTGCTTAATCTGAGTGTTACTGTCTCTGCCAACAACAGTGTAAATAAGTCACTAGAATTGTTCACAATAATGTGTTCTTAAGTTTGTCCTCTCAATAAACTATCTTTCTTGATACTAGTATTCGACACACATTTCTGACATAACCATCTTACTTCCACAAAACAGGATGACATTAATAGCCTTTTTTTTCACTAAATCAGCTTCTCCACAGTAACATTTCCACTGCTGGCTGGACGGTCATCTTGGTGAAGTACTGTTGGTCAACTCCAGGTGGCACCACATCCATATACATGTTGGAAGGATCTCAAATTATGCTGCTACTTCAGGTAAAAGATTTATGAGATGAGACATGTATCAAACAAGAGCTGCACATTGGAGAGAGACTAACCCACACACCATGTACAAGAAAGAAAAACTTTTTTCAGTGAGTACTAATACTAAATCTGATGAATCACTGTTCCTCATCTCATTTCTGTGCACCACACAACTTCCTCTCTCCAAGTTTATCCTCTGACAGCCTACTTTTAAAGCTGACATCCCTGTGCTGTGTGATATCTAAAGTGATACGAGTCAAACATGACTCCAGGCGTCACCAGAAGAGTAACGTTGGTGTGCATGTGTGACTGACCATTACCAAATTACACAGACTGGATTGCAATGAGAGCACCCCTGCTCTTGTTTTTTTGTTTTGTGTGTGTGTGTGTGTGTGTGTGCATGTATGTGTCAAAAACTACCTTCCTCATTTGATTTAAGATGAATTACTCATGAACAGACCTCTTGCAAATAACTGATTTCACTTCAAAGAATCACAGCTGATGTATCAGTTTTAACATGTTGAGTGATGAACAGAAAGTCATTCAGATTCAGACAGCCATACATACTGGATATTTACTGCTGTGGAAGGGGAGTCTTCACATTTAATTCCTCAGACAGAGCTTGAGACACATTGTTAAACTATGTGAATGGATATCCATTGACATTAAAGGTCATCTCATTTACAGTTTCCTCCCTGGGCCTCTCCCTGTCCCGTCCTTCTCACCCTGATAAAGTGTCATATGTCTCAGGAACTGCTCATGTACTATTACAGTTCCTTATTAAGCATCAACCCTCCTGACCTCCATGTCTCCTATTAGTATTAAAAGGAGACAGCAGGCTCCAGACAAGGGTAATTTATGGTCTGCAGCTGCCCTGTTTTTCACTCACCAAGATTGGAATAGAATAGAATAGGATAAAATAGAATAGATAGTTTCTGACATCTACTGTTTGTGGGCATCGATCACATGAAAACAAGTTAAACAGCTTTCAGGCAGTGGCATTCACCCGTTTCTTATTGTAGTCTGTCGGTATGTTGATGGATAAATCAATAAGATTTTATCCCTGTTGCGGACTACAATAGGAGTCTGGGGAGGCTTGGCGATGTGTCTTTATTCTCGTGAGGCAGATTAAACCTGCCATGATACACACACGTTACATAGGGCTTGATAGAGAGGAGAGTTAGTTGCAGAGGAGGTGGAGGGAACAGTGAGATTGTGGGTCAAGTGAAAGAGAAGATTGGTGAACTACACATCATTTATGAAGTTTAACTTGCATGTGGATATTAAATCAAAGAGCGGTAGCAAGAGGTTTAAGACATCTTTCATCTGAGTAGACCTCAGTGGTTCTTAAAGTGGGGTTCTGGGATGCAGAACCCCAGACTGAATCTTTCCAAAATGGGGCCTGCAGCAATACTATACATATGTATGTTAACAACATGTAAGAAGCACTTCTTTAAACTACTACATAAAACTGATCTTAACCATAATGATAATAGTGAAAAGTTTATGATGACTATGGTAAATAAATATTTTGATTTAAGATGAGGCTCAAGTGATTGTTTCTGCTGTTTAAAAGAATGAGACTGGACTCTGGTCTGAAGTTTTTTGTATTTATTATGGTTTGCATTGTAACCAATGGTTTTCCTGGGGGAAAATTTCAATCTGCTGGTTGCAAATCACATCACTCCTGTGAGACATATTTCCATTTTTCCTTCAAATAAATATAAACTGACAGAATGTAAGCTGATACTTAAATTAAAAATTCAATTGAAAGAAAAGTGGCTTAATTCGTGTAACTCAGCATGTGTTCTTTGTTGTAAATCTGACATCCCTTTGAGTCTGCACAGTCTCCAGACTTCCTACAGTTGGAGTCAACCCACGTAGATTTAAGAGATAAGAAGCATTTGTTTTTAGGGGGGTGGGGGTGGTTTGGAAGAAGTGCTTCTCATCTTTGATGCCTCGGCTGGGTGTTCAGAGAAACCTGTCCACTTAAACTATGAGTGTTGTCAAACAACTCTTCCATTCTTTCACACTTGCAGAGGTGAGGAGGAGGACGTGGCTCAAAAAAGGAAAGTGAAAAAAATTAATTAAATTAAAAAGTTTGAGGGATGTTCTGCCCAAAATTGTGTGTTCAGCTTTTTTCTCTTTATTGTGTAGTGTTCAAAACTCTTCCAACTGTTTGGTAAAACATAGATGATGTGATGTCATGTATATTTCCAGTGAAGCTAAAATTATTTTTAAAAAAATAAATAAATCACATATCTGACAAATTAACACAAATCTTTGAAAGCAAGGAATAATGGTTTCTATGGATCAGTGTTCAGCAAACACAGAAAATTTATTTCGAACCAGGCAACACTTTCTCAACCACAGCAGCCTCAATAGACAGTAAAGAAATGTGTTTTGATTAATTGGTGCTACTATGATTCAGTTCATGATCAAGTGTTTGGCAATTTTTGGCTACCTACCTACAGTTACTGTATAAGCACATTCACAACCAATTTTATTTAAATCATCATTACTAAGGGTAATGCCCACAGGGTTTGTTTAAAACTAATTAAGGGAAATAAAATCACTGAACTAAGTAGAATTTGGCAAAGCATGAAAAAAGAACATTGCACTTGATTACAAAATAAATAGGAAATAATAAAATATACTGACTGTCACGAACTGATTATATCAGAGAGACTATTTTAGCATGGTCTTTTTACTGAGATGCATGCTCTATTTACACACAAGGGATGTACTTGTACTTTGTGACTCATTGAAGAGAATGCAGACAGGCAGAAAGGCTGAATTCTAACCAAACAAGCGCATATGGGACATTAGCAAACAGACAGACACGAGGATGAGACCATTATCATCTGTGTAAAGAATGTGTCTGTTCCTGTTAAGAATATGCGTGTGCGAGCATGCATGTGTGCAAGTCTGCATATGCGCATGCAGTTGTGTTAATGTGTGTGCACAGTAATTTACCTTCTCCAGTAAAGTGTGTGCGTCTGTACTGAATAAGAATATTATGAGCATTTTGCAGCTGGGGTCATCTGCATTAGTTTGGCTTGACTGAATTTCCCGTGTAACAGAGTGGCTACTTGTCGCTTATCTGGGAGTCTAAATCCCGACAGACTGTGCATCAGAGATGCGAAGCACACTGAGATGCACTCACACAGCTGCGACACAGAGAGGATGAGCAGCAAAAAGGCACAACTTTCTTTGAAAAGAGGTTGTAATGGTAAAACAGTGGAACAATTTTTGGTGTGCGTGCATGGGGACGTGTCATCTTATCACTGCTGTACAGTTAAAAGATTCCCAAAAATCATCATTGATGAATATCAGATTTTGACAACAGGGCTTCTGTCTACAGCTGACATTTTCTTTCACTGACAGCCTGAATATACCAGAATGTAATATTGCTAAGAAATGTGTTCTAAAAGCAGGAGATGAGTCTCACTTTTCATGGAAAAACTCCCTTTCTTGTTCCTCATGTGGTGAGTGAAAGAAGTTCGCAGCTATGGAGACTTCACAAAGCATTAATTCTAAACCATAAGTGGTATAAATTTCCCCTCCGGACATGTTTTAAGAGATAAAAATACTTTGCTTTGAAAAATAATTTGTGTCCGATGTGGTTTTTCCACAAAGAAAGTTCAATTAACTCGTTGACAAATCCAGAATTTATGCAAATATTTTTCATTTCAAAAGTTTGACTGCTGGACACAAGATGTCTCCTCCTTTATTGTAAAGTCAATTCTTAGTGTATGTGCATTGGAGATTTCATGTTTCACACATATCACATTTGTGCAAGTTATATACTGAACCACAATTGGTTCCAGACTATTTGTGATGTCACAAATCATGCTCATAGGTAGATGCCTCAAAATCTGATTTTCAGTGAGCACAGAGAAATTTTCCCCCTTCACCAGATCAAAGTGAAAACTTCTGGTGTCAAACTCTGCAGATACATCATTCTGCACAGTGAAGCTCAAACATCCAACTGAAGTAACAAGAAGAAAAACACATTTTGACTGGAGGGGGACTTTAATTTGTTGCTATTCTTGGGTTGCTAATTTCACACCAAAGCTCTTAATATTCAATGTTTGTTCTACAGATTTAAACCAGTATATCACTTAGATGATATGGCATAAATGTTGTCTTTTTTCTGGTTTTAAAGGCTGCATTACAGTAAAGTGATTGCCTTTACCCACTTAGTCATTATATCCACATTACTGATGATTATTTCTCAAAAATCTCATTGTGTAAATATTTAGTGAAAACACCAACAGTCATCCCTGCAATAATGTTGCAATATCGATATCGAGGTACTTGGTCAAAAATATCTTTTTATTTGATTTTGTACATATCGCCCAGCCCTAGTTGAATGCTGATTTTGGAAAAGAAAATGTAAGATGTAAGACATGAATAAATTTAGTAGTGTAGTGATGAGCCAGAACAAGGGTGGTACAATGGAAAAGTAAATTATCACAAATTGGAAACCTGATCAGGGAGCTTGTAGATCTCTCATAGCAGCTGTCATATAATGCATCACGATGAAGAAAGTCACATTGACTGTAATGTGTGGCAGCAGCCAGAAGAACTTGAAATAGCAGCCAATGATTACCTAAACAGGAACAAGTTGCATGCTTAACAAGTGCCAATAGCAGAGGTAAACTCAAAACCCAAGTTACCAACCAATCTAACTTAAACTGCCACAGCACTTAATATTCCTCACTAAGTTTGTACCACAGTAACAAATACGTATCTTCAGTTGTTTTTTTGTTTGCAGCCAAAAATGAATGTTTTGGACCTGAAGCTGTACAGCAAAGCAGGGCTGCAACAACTAGATGGGTCTCCAAGCTACTAATCATCCTGACACTGCTGTGAATACCGACATGCTGCATCTCCACATAGCTGAAGCTCTTTCATGACCTCTCAGTCAACCAGTTTGAGAAGTGTTTCAGATTAGACTGTTCCAGACTGATAATCCAAATGCACATTCACTCAGATTACTTCATGCCTGCGGATTATCTCATATTTGCTGCTGAAAGGGAACGATTCATGAATGCTTGTACTGTTTTTATGTTTGTGTGTCCCTGATTGTTTTCATGCAGGTATTTGTGCATTATAGTGTGTATTTCCATTTTTAAAATTTGTGGCTGTCTGTGCACTTGCATGTATGTTAATCATGTTCTCTGATGCTTTCTGTCTTTCTTTTTTTTCAAATATTTAATTCACAAGGTTTGACCTGTGATGTGTTTGGTTTTATCATCATTCCCTGTTTAAAACAAAGCATGTAGATTTCAGATTTTGGTTGAATCTAGGTTGTAATACTTAATAACTGTTTCAGAAGTCGGTGTTCTTTCTGGTTGTCCTTGAAAATTGGCAAGATCATCTCTTGGCAGACTTTATTGTACATATTTGCAAAGGCTGTGCTCATTTGTTGGTGTGTGCCATGAATATGAATATCATTTGACTCATTTAATTGCTGCTGTATCTCTTCAGGGGGATTTACACGTCTCACATATAAAACTTATTTTTTGGTTCCAGCATGCAGACGGAGCCAAGTAAACAGCTATCCAGACCTCTGGCCCACAGAGAGGAGGAAGGGCTCTGCTTTGTCAGGAAACCCAGAGGAAAGTGAAAGGAATCGAGACTGATGGAGGACAGCACTCCCCTTCCAGCCAGCCTCAGTGCCGTTCTCTCATTTGGGGATGCGTCACATTAGCATTCAGGCTGTCCCTTTATCCCACCCACTGAAATGAATCACAGCTTATTACAGTAATGAAAGTGTCACGCCAGAATTAATTAAATAATGCCTTAATTAATTACTGAGACGGAATAGCACAGCAGAGAACATACAAAAACAGAACACAATAAGAGAAGAGAAGAGAGCACAGGAAAAAACAAAATTATCAATCAGGCAAAAAACAGGACATAGAGAACAGTTCAGAACAGAAGTGAACCAAACAAACCAGAAGAGAAAAGATGATAACACTAAAAAGCTAAAGTGATGTGGAGGCCATGAGGCTGTACTTGGGAAAGCAGTACTAAATGTTAACGTCAATATACTAGCATACTCACAATGTCAATGCTAACATGCTGATGTGTAGCCGTTAAAATGTTTACCATGTTCAGTAGCTTAGTTAGTTTAACATATCAACATTTCTAATTTCCACTTAACACAGTACAACTGAGGCTAAAGGGAATGTTATTAATTTTGCAGGTATTTGGTCATAATCCAAAGTATTGGGCAAATACAATTTTTGACCTGATGGTGGCGCTAGAGGAAAAGTAAAGGGATCAGCAAAGTTATTACAATAAATCCAGAGGGGGACATGAATGTGTGTACCAAATTAGATGGCAATCAATCCAATTGTTGTTGAGATATTTTATTTAAAACTACAAATGTGAACTTCATGGTGGTGCAAGAGGAAAAGTCAGAAGATCACCAAAGTCAGTAGGACTCATCGATCTGGGAATCATCAATGTGTGTACAAAATTTTGTGCCAATCAAATCAGTGGATATTAAGATTTTTTATTTCGGACCAAAGTGGTGGAGCGACAGACCAACCAACTGACCAAAAAGTGATGTAAGTAAGTGAGCAGCAACAAAAACAAATGAAAAAAGAGCAGAAAAATCCTCTAGACAAGGCACTGATTAGACTGGGATGGTGTGTGAGTGTGAGAGACTGTTATAACCTGAGGACCGAACAGGTGGCCTGGTAACATGCAGGGCAAGGAGGGGAGAGACGATCATCTGGTGTGGCAGCAGCATCCAGCAGGGTTGTTTCTCAACTCCAATCCCCAGGGGATTGTGGGAGTGGTAGATTGATTGGGACGGGAATGAGAAAACGTGAAGAGGGAGCGAGAGAGGAGGTAAAGGCCAGAGGTGACATCCAGTATCTCTGCCTGGGAGCTGATTCGTTTGTGTTTGTGTGTGTGTTTTTGTATGTGTGTGTGGCTGGTGGATTGCAGGTGGGTGGAATATTGTTTGGGCCTCATAGACTTACATTCATTTCCTGGAGACTTACCCTAACCCTAACAAAAACCACTACTTGCCTAACCATAACAATAACCCTAACCTTAACCACTGACCCAGAAGTCAGCTTTTTCCCAACTGGGGACACGGCTTTTGTCCTCAGTTGAACAAGCTGTCCCCAATTAACTGGTCTTAAGCCTGAAATTTGTCCCCAAAACATGACAGACCACACACACACACACACACACACACAGAGCTTCATTTTTCTTTTAGCTAATAATGCTGGGCCAGCAGTTCAGGAGGCAGACGTCAGTGCCATATTGGATGGTAATAAGATTGAGCTTCAACCCATAACTTTTTTATGGATTTCATTACTTTCCTGCCCTTTCCTTACTTTGCCCTATAGCTCCCTTGACCTGTTTATGGTTTGGATTTCAAAATAACTCACCTACAGTATACCATCTATTGTAGTTGCATTATTAACCATCGCAGATTAGATTTTAATCTGTATTCCTAGAAAAAAAAGGAAAGCATCTGTATTGGTTCATAACTTTTTGATACCCTGTGAAGTATACATCAGCTCCACGCTGAGCTCAGCAATCTAACCGTTTGACACTCTCTGAACATGCAATCTGGTCTTTCTCAGGCCCCTGCTGTGCACAGTGTGTGCGAATTATATTTATGGTGTACAAGCATGTTTGTGTTTATGTGTGTGTGTGTGTGTGTCTGAAAGTGGCGCCTGCAAATTTCTACACCTGTGTATGTGAGACATCCAGGTGCCACTTTACCACCTTTGCTTTACATCATCAAAATCTCACTTCAGAGCTTCCTGTTGCTGGGCCTGACATAAAAATAACAACAACAAGCACAACAGACACAACAACAACAACATATGTTGACATGTTGTCATCTCAGAAGTCCCTTGACTGTGGAGATCTGGCGCAATATTTCAAGCATTTGAAGAGGAGCAGCTGAGATGCTCTTCCTCACTGGGGGTTTGCTGTGTGTACCAGGCAGTGTTGATGACATTAGGGTAACAGCATCTGTTCCAAGGGTTTGTTTTCCCTAACACTGTTATCTAATTTTCATAATGTAAGATATACATGTAATCCAAGCCATATCAGGCAAAGGAAGTAAGTGAGGAGAGGCAAAACTTAAGAGAATTGATGAAGAGGGTTCTAATGCGAAAAAAGAAATAATTTGCACCATTTAGGAGAAGCATAAGTAAAATACCTACATAAAAAACTGTTCTAGTTCTGATCCCTGATGTGTGAAATTCTTACATGCCTCTCAGAGGGATATGAGAACAAACAGATTTCTAATTAAACAGTGTGTAAAGTGTTGAGTGGCTGCTACAGCATATATTCCCGAAATTCCTGAATAATTACATGGGTAAACTTAATTTGGAAGATCATACTTTTCCCTTATGACAAACATCCTTGTGTTAAGCTTTGCTACAGTCACACAAAATCAATGAGGCATGTGCTCTCACATCCTACAGCAAATTTGAATCAAAATTTTCTGTTTCTGTTGCCTTTCTCAAATAAAACTGTCATTTCCTAATTTTTTTTTCGACATTGCATGGAGTTGGTGGTTCTGTATTATGAAGCGGTAATGGCCCACGGTGCATTCATGGTGCAGAGGCTCCTCTCTCGAACTGTGGGAATCCACAGAGAGCTGAGGTATGCAAAGATAAAAATGATAATGAGAGAAACTGATGCATTGCAGGTGCACACAGACACTACACAGACAATATATATATTTTCACCCATAAAATTCCCATGATCACAAATAAAGTCATCAGTATATTTTTCACTCAGGATGCTGCCTTTGGTTCCTAAATCATCTGTGCTTGACATACAATATAACATGCATGTACTTGCTCATACCTTTTTAGGCCTTTAAAGTGTCACAAGCTCTTTGACCATTCACAAAAAAACAAACCAACAACAAGCGAACAAAAACAAAACTGTATATAGCAGAGATTTTTCTTACCATACCTCCTATCTTTGGAATAAATAGCCATAATACTTTGTTGTCCTTATAATTTGGTCAGACTTAGCTTTGTGCATTCACTGGCAGTGTAAGGTTTAGGTTACTAACTAGTTCAGGTTCTTGCCGGCAGGAGTTTAATTTGTCTGTGGTTTGTTTGGGTGTGTTTCCTTCTCATTTCAGGTTGTGGCTGCAGTTGGGTAGTTTGGGCGTCCTTGACTGTGCCTGCCTCCAGTGATGGTTGTTGTTTATGTGTACCAAGATGCTACTGATGTCCCTGTGTTGGGTTTTGTTCCTATGATGACAATAATGAGGATGGTAACCATAGTGGAGTTAAAAACCCCTGCCAAATGTGAACGTTTTGAACTTGTGTTTTTTAATAAGTTTCATTTATTAGTGCAGATTGTATCACTGTGTGTAGTTTGATACAGATCCTGATCTAAATTAAGCATCTCCAAACATTTTTTATTGTTAAATTAACAAATTTAGAGGATTCTGCAGCCTAACTTGGGGAACATCCTCTTTGCATGCTTTCTACCTGTATGTATTTTGCAAAGGCTTCAGTACATTACAGAACACATAAAGACCCTTATATTCTCACACACACTTGATCAAGAATGTAGCAAAGGCAAGCAGAACAAAAGGAGAGGGACTGTCTTGCAGAAACAGAGAGAGGGGGATTAACCTTTAACACAGTATAGTAAAAGAGGCTGCTTGTCTTTGAGCCAAAATCTCTGGAGATCTGAACAGAACTAGAACATAAGACATGTTGTCCAATCAAATCGGAAATCAAAAGTGCTGTTTTGAATCCCACTTTCGTAGAGATGGGTAGATGTGGGGAATAACAGCATGCATTTTCAGACAGTCTCTCCTGGAAGGCATTCATAGTGCTTCACTCAGTTGTACACATGAAAAGTGACAGAAATTGTTGTGTTAAGAGTGAAAAAAGTATATAGAGAGAAGTTCAAACCCTGGTTCCTTTTTCCCCTCTCCACATTTGGCCAATCATGGTTTTAAGTGGATGTGAATGTCAGATTGTCTGTTTCAGAAAGTTATTTATATGGTCATGTACAGCCCACTAAATTCAGGCCTTGGAAAGGAGTGCGTGTTGGAGGGAGTTTCAGCGGCTAATCATCATCTGACAAGCAGTTTTTTGTCCTCTGATGTGGTCAGATGTTGCCGACAGTGTCTGATAAACCTTCAGTCTTCTCATGGATCTGTCACTCAAATTGGACTTCTTGGATTTCGTTCCATGGCTCATTAGTACCTGAGGCAACACACCCCCACCAACACAGTTCTTTGCATTGTTTTAAAATGAGGCTGTTTCTGTCTAGCCAAACCTCCTTGAGGACATTATATAGATTTACAGCAATTCCCTGGAGGCTTACCCTACCCTTAACCTGCCTGTAATTCCACGATTATCTCTAAAAACAAGTGTTAAATCTTAACATTGTGCCATTAAATTTCTCTCTCAAAATATGGAGTCCCCATATAGGACAGCTTGAGACAGATTTTTGTTCCTAAAACACGATGACCATAGCACACACGTATACAAATATATGAACATATGGACTGCCAGAGTTCACTCCTCATCGCAACCTTACCATTTGTATACTTAACCTATAATCTAGCCTTGTAGCAGGGATTCCCTGTTTATCCTCTGTTATGTAATATTCTTTATGTGTGGCTTGTGACTGGTTGCGTCCTTTCAGTCCAATCTCTTCCTCTCTCTGTCTTTTTAACCGTCCATTTAAACCAGAATGTAAGGGAATCATGACAGCATATCTGGTTTTGGTTTTAACCTCTTTGCTCTTTGGGTTACTGTTACTCCCTAGAAATCTTTTTCTGTCTATTCCTTTCTTGTTAGACCTCTCCTCCTCTACCACATTGAATTTATCCATATTGCACCCAATTAGTCTGTCTACTCCACCGTAAATGTGACTTTACCTTACCTCATATTTAAAATTGTAGAACTGGGCCAGACATTGCAGCGCTTATACAGTGTGGATAGATCACATACTGTAGGGTCATGAAAATCACAGAAGGGTTAGCACAGCCTTCTTTTTCTGCTTTTAAATTTAAAATGACATCTAAGTTTAATGGTGCAATTGTATTAGGACACTGTTGCATAGCAAATATAGCTGTTTAGCTATTTGCAGTATGATTGGTCCCTCGGATGACAACTGTTATAACAATTAAGCAATGTCTGATCATACAGTTTGATAGATCTACATTCAGAATTTCCTACTAATGCTCTCTTTAAAAAGCCAATTCAAAGTGCTGCGTATCCCTCTGCCCATGAACTGCAGTACTTTCATCTGCCTCCGTCATGGACTGTTTCACTCATTTTTATTCCCATGCCCCTTTAATAAATGATTAGACTACTGACAGTGCAGGAGGCATAGCTCAGCACTTTAGTGTCCCTGTGTGTTACACATATACACACCCACCAACATACACACACACACACACACATAGAAACACATGATACAACCTAGTGTGTATACACATTTTTAGACATCACATTTACATTTTAAAGTGTACGTGTATAGTCCTCAGTGGGCAGTCTTCCCACCACAGAAAAGCAACTAATTCTCCTTTTAAGTATCAGTTGAGTACACCTGTTTTTCTTTGGTTCATTTCTTAAATATGGTTATTTGAACAGTTCTATCTTATATTTAGGCCTTGAATATTTTTAAATGAAGTTGTTTTTTAAAATCAAGATACATTTTTCATTGTTTCAGTTGAAGATTAACTTATTTACAGGTTTCATGAAACAAGTGACAATAGTCAGATCAGACATATAACTCCAGAATTAACAAAGGGAGTCTCAATTCAAGGAAAGCCTTGAAACAAGCTGAAACTTTTCATGTCATGGGCAGATTTTGCAATAATCTATAAAACCTTATTTGGAGAATATATGGCTCTTGTATGACTATTATATTTTAATGTCAACAAGTGAGCATAGTGTTGAAATTGTATGTATTGTATTGTATATTTTGCTTTCTTTGTACCCAAATACAATTTGATGACGGTACTACATCACCCTGGTCTCTAGATGTATGGCATCAACTGTTGCTGAAAGTAAAGTTAATGCAGTCCTGGAATAATCAGGATCACAACATCATGCTTGAGTGCATTTTCCATAAAGAAGCATTGACTGATGTCAGCCAGGTTAGCTATCTTTCAGTCTTAGCCTTTTAGCCAAAATGTTTTTCTATCATTTAACAAGATTAATAAATTGCAGCTCTGTATAATAAAAAGTAAAACCTTGCTCAGTCTAGTGGCCAAGTAGACACACGTCAACAAGATTTAATTTTGTAAAATGCTGCAGCTAAGGGACTCAAGGTGATGCCAAAGTGATTAGTTTCTAGTTGTAGCTTCAAGTGAATTTTTTTCTTTTCACAATGGAGTTCAGTTGATGGACATATTGTGCAATGACTGAAAGATGGCATTCCTGTCTCTTGGGAGGGATCCACTCGGGAATTTTTGATATCCCTCCAGTCTGCAGACATCCTAAAATAAAACTCGATCTCTTTAAGGAATAATTGCACCATTCCGCCTGAAATGTGGGCCTAGTCTTATAGATTGGAGTTCATCCACAAAACATCAAACAATTGGAAGTTGAGAGGAAGGCTTTGTTGGCCACACAAAAAAGAAATCAGAGCACATTTCCTAGACCACAAAAGGAAAACATGCCCCACATTCTTCATCTTCCATGCTTTTTTGGCCTATTTCAGTTAAGATTTCTATTAGATTTCCTCTCCCACTCAATATTTTACTTCCTTTCCTTACATCAGACCAAAGACAATTAAATTTCACTTTTCCTTGTTAATTGGGTGACATTACATTTGCCTTGAGGATCATGGTAAAGACTCACAGTTAAGGCTGACTTTATGTTTATCTTTTCGCCTTTCTATCAAGGTTAGCATGATTCAGCCTATTAAAATAGTGGCATAGTCAGTATTTCAAAGAGATAAAGGCTGGAGACAAAAACACCAGACACATTAATGGCTCACTCATCTGCCTAATTATCACTGGGGACACTGATGTTGACATTCTGTTTGTTGATGTGCTCATCTTTAAATATGCAATTCGTGTCTATTACTCAACTTCGTCACAACCAGTTAAATTACTTATTCTAATTTACCCTCCTCATTAACAGAGCCTTTACATTTTGCACTGCACATATCAAGATGATCTGTTTTCTTCCAAGTTGGCACTCTGATTGAACCTGTACTTTAACAAGCTTGAAACTAAGTTAGCTTATGTTTTCACCTTTGATTTATACAGACATGTGTGGTCAGTTTGTTTAACGCTGCAACTGTATAAATCTAAGGAGAGAATTCAGATTTTATTCACTTTTTGGGATAATGCTGTAAATTCCACCACATAACATGCTCTAATGTCAGGTCATTCACCACAGTGAACCTGGAGTAAGGCTGGGCTATTATAATACTATGAAGATATGGATGTTAACTGGTTACTGTCTCAATGTACTCTTTCAAACATCCCCCTCCCTCCACAGATCTATACAGAGTCAGTTATACAGAGAATAAATAGACTTTTATTAACATAGAAAGCCAAAAACTCACACTTGGAAAGACAGAGAAAGAGAAAAAGAGACCAATGACTGTACCTACAACAAAGAGATGGTTGGGAAGTGGAAGTGAAAACTAAATACATTAACAACTTTGTTGTGTACATCAGTCACTCGGCTCCCTCTACAAAACACACTGACACGGGGGCCTTTTATAAATCTACAGTATATTCTCCAGTGATGGAAGTTCATGAAAGTTTGGAAGTTTGAGCTGTGGAGTATTCCTCTTCCTGTCAAGCCTTTAACTGTTGTCTGTGTTGTCAGAGGTTCAAAAGTCACATCGCTCTTCATCTTCAGTGATCATTTATGTACAGTGAATTCCAAGAAGTTCAATGTTCCTGCTCATCTTTTTAAGGTACGTCAATATGGGTATTTTTACAGCAATACTTCACAATGTTTCTGCAGAAAATTATTAAAATTATTTAGCATGTATAGTGTCAGACCAGATGGTTAAGAGATGTACAATACAATATTCAACATGCTGTATTTGACAGCTGTGCATCTTGTTTAACTGGTCAACACCGCTTCCTTCCAGTCAGCACTGCATTTTGATACAATATACTAATTGTTCTCAATATTACTCTTTTCCAAACTACTCTTATTACATTACAGATTTGATAGTTTAAAATAAAACAGGCGAGATGAAGTGAAAAGTGATCCCAAATAAGCATTCCTACTCTGATATACCTGAAAAATAATGAAAAGGGCTCCACATTTGTGTAAAAGCAATACAGTTGTGTCTAGTGGTCAAAGTGAAAGCAAAAAAACAACAAAGTTCACAGTGAAACATCTCATTTTAGTAACTAACCTAACATTATTACAGAGATGGTACATCATCAGAAAAAGCTTCTTTATGAGAGTTCAGAGAGTGAACATTTGGAGTGTGTGTGACAGAGGCAGTATTTGTACATATGTGTGTGGATTTGCACATACAGGTCAACAATAATTAAGATGACTGAAATCAACCAGAGAAGATGCAGTGAAGTGGGCCTTTGTGTCATTGTAATGTGTAATGTATGAACATAGTTTTTAAATGAATAGTGCAGATAATACAATATTTTTACAATATTATACACAGTTTTCAATAAGGCAATAAGCATCATTATCTTCGCCTTATTGATATCTTACCAAATGTGAAAAAGAAAATTCAAACTGTGCCCTCCTCGACTGCTCCAGTGATTCCCAGCCTTCTGCCTTCTTCTCCTCTTCTAGATATGAACAATTTGTCACTGACATTAAGAATAAGTGGGACTATGAATCAGTGTGTTTTCAATTAATTTAGAATGTGATCATGTAAAATAATGATGTGTCTTTGTAATTACTTGTTCATCAATTGTTCTGATTTTGTCTCCTGACTGGTCTAATTTACTACATGATTCAGCAGTTTGGCAGAACCCCAAGGCTTTACTTTTTTGCACCTAGTTTTCTTCTTTTCACAAAAATCTGTGTAACCCACCACTTCCTTTCATATAGGCTGTAGGTTGGGAACCACTTTCCTACTGCTCTTTACATTTTTTCCTTCCCCTTTCCACTTTCTCACTTCTTTATCTCTTATCGTTTTGCCTCTTCTTCTTTACTTCTCTCCTGCTGCTGCATCCAGCTATGTGAAGTCCTTGGAAACAGCCTCTATGAAGTTGGGTGCTGACATGAGGATGGTGAAGGTGCAAATTATGGAGAAGAGAGAGAAGGCCACCAGGCACAGCCGGTCTACCACCGCTGCTGCAAACTTCCACTCGCTGCAGATGGCCTCAGCCTCATCCTGGTCCCGGAACCGCTGGGCTATGTAGGTCACCTCCTCCAAGATGCGCTGGATCTCTGGTGGGGGGATACCAACTCCCATCCCACCTCCAACACCCATTCCCAGGCTTCCAATACCACTGCCAACTCCTCCAGGTGGCCCAGCCTCCTCACTGATGGAGCCATGGGCACGTCCCCCTAGCGCTACTCCTGAGTCGCTAGAAGGTGGGCAGTGTGGACTATCTATGGGGTGGTAGCTGCCGAAGTAGAGGCTCATGGAACCATTGGAGGTGCCTGTGGGGCAAGGTGGGCAGGAAGTCTGGGAGAGCGGCGCGGTAAGGCTTGGAAGAGCACCCATCTCAATGGAGCTGGTGCTGGAGTGATGCTGGGAGGCGTGACGGTACTTGTAACCGGGGCGCTTGCGCTCATCACCAGGTTGTTTCATACGCAGAAACCAGGCACACCAGTTCAACAGAACCACTCGAACCTGAGAAGAGAGAGGCAGTGGCACACATACAATGTAACATAATCCTGCAAACTTGGGCATTTGTGCTAAATGTTATCAATGACAATAGTAATGATAATCTGACTAAATCAGTTTCAGTCACTTACCCACTTGGGCATCTTGCCTCCCTGAGGGTCATGATGGTGAAACTGTAGGACTATAACAGTCACTACCACAGACATTCCCACAATCATCATGGTGCTGGCAAAGTACTGAGCTGCCAAGTACACAGAAAACATCAACCTTAAAAACCCTAACTTACATATAAGGTAATGTGTTTCTTTACTTTTTAGCCCCTCTTAAACTACCCCATGGTCATTTAATTAACATGTACTAACAGGTAAAACATTAAGCTTGAATTAATTCCAAAAAATAGGTTGATTTCACACTAACATGAAAGGAAAGTAAATGTGATCAATCTGTGTAATAAGTTACATTGCCAAGGGGCAAAGATGCACACTTGGACTAAAAACAGGGGAAACAAATCTATGCAAAATTTCTGACAAAACAGAGAATAGGGGTAAACAAACCAAAAAAGAGTAGGAGACAGAGAGATTAGTGCTGGTTCTGGAGGGATGTTTTCACCCACTTAAGGGAACAGTAAGAGAGAGCTGAACTGAACACTTTATTCTCTCCCTGCACACACACACACATACACACAAGCACACAAACAACCTTATTTGTTTGGTCATGGAAAGAAAGATGGGAGGAGAAAGGGAGGGGGACTTAAGCAGAAGGAGAAGATCAAAAGAGAGGTGGAGCAGAAAATGATAAAACAATGAGATGGGAGGAGAGACGAGTGAAGAAATAAGAGCCATAACACTGAAAATGGTGTTGAAGGATGTGTTTACAAGAGGTGGAAGAAGATTAACGATAAATCACTAATCACTTTGTTTGGGAGGAGTGTCAAAAGAAGACTAAAGATATGATATAAAATAATCCAAAATATAATTGTGAGACATTCAGTCACAAACCTCAATGTTGTTCATGGCTGACTGACTAAATTAAAAATTAGGATTAAACAGAATTAAAATGAACTAAGCCAAATTGTCTTGAAACACATTAGATAGGTCTAACTAAATTAACTACAATGAGTTGAACACACTTAGCTTATATGGTGATTAAGGGCTGATGATAAAAGACATATGTTCTCATTCAGGCAGCAGTGTTTCATATATTTACAGTTGAGTTCAAGCAGCCACGATAACTCACATCCACATTCAGCCACTGTGTTGTAAAGGGGCATGAGTCATTTTAACAAGCCCACTAAAAGTGTCACAGTTGGCCTTGTGTGTGGGAAATAAAGATAATAATAATCACTCTGTTGATGAAGCATCTATCAAGCTTTGCTCAGTGAGGGCACTTAGCTAAACACTACTTGGATCAATACACTTGTACTGTATATTAATACTATGTATGGCATGTTTCATTTTGTAAAACTGCAGTTATAATTCAAAGTATGTGTTGTGTGCTTGGAGTTTTAACACGCCTGCCTCTTCACTTGCTCCACAAAGCCTTTGAAGACTCTCTCTGACAACTTTAGTCCCAAGGTTATTTATTCCCTCCTCTTTGTCTCTTTGCCTCTTCCCTTTATCCTTTATTTCTCCATCCTCCTTTTTTCCCCTTTCTTTCCTCCTCAGTAGAGAATCAGATGTTTCACAGCCTATTAATGGTGCTGACAGCTTTAGTTCTGGCCACCCAGTTTACTCCAGCCACTGTCCAGGGGCAGTGTGAATGATGTATAGATACCCTCAAGCTACTCAAACCAAACCACAGCTTAAACCGTAAGATGGGTTTTAAATCATTATTTTTTCAGGTGACTATATACTGTATAGTGTATCTAGAGGTCAGGCAACTGGCAACATTGAAAAAACTCAACAATAATGCATGTTTTATATTACTGGTGTTTACTGGAAGTGCAAGAAATACTCTGAGGGATAGTCAAGTTGTTACTGTGAACTGGCCAGTAATGTCTGTGTGTTGACAGACTGAATCAATATTATAGTCACTTTAGGCTGTTTGGCTGTTTTCTAAGAAACCCTTTTCCATCAATCGGTTAAGCCTTTCACAAGGAGTAACCATGCTTGAGCAGTAATACAGTGCCAAATATAGCTCTGGTGAGCTCTTGTTCAAAAATGAACACCTGTCTGGAAAATGACTTCCCTTCTTAAGCTGGAATTATGCTTCTCCGAAGATACACTTAAACGTCTCTGTGAACCTTCACAGAGTAGGGTGTTATGAGTAATTGTAGGTCACAGAAACATGCAGAGGAGCCACACACACATCTTCTCAATAACGCATCACGCAGATTCAATTTCTGCTGGGAGGCAGGTCCAAAACTGAGATGAAAACAAACAAACATACTACATGCAAGTATAAAAGAAACAGTAACATAAACATCTCAGAGTGACCCCAGTGTATGTTTGCATATGTGCAGCCTGGAGAAGCATAATTGCCGCTTCATACATGGTGTTTCTACATTCATACATTACAATATGCTACATGTAGACACACATACACAAAATTATAACCCACCGATGAGAGGAACAGAGTCGGACGTGGCCGGCATGATCTCTGCTACCAGAAGCATGAAGACAGTCAGTGAAAGCAGCACAGTGATACCTTGAGACAGAGATCAAGAGAGACAGAGCGAGAGAGAGCATAAGCATATACAAAATTATCTGATCAGGGTCACTGGTGTGTGAAATTATTCTTGTAATTACTTATGTATATAATCAGTTATGTTCTTATGACTACAGCCATTTGTCAGCTCCGACGTGTCCAAGATAGGTTACAGCTCCAGAAATCCCTCAAACACTTTGTAACTTGTGACTGCTCACCTATGGATGGCTATTCATCAAAACTCAGGCACTGATAGAATACCAAAATGAATTTAGTGGCAAGACTCTTATTTTAAAATTCAATTATTCCAAGGGGATTTGACATGCATTTATTCATGGCTTGCTATATGATTCATAATGACAAGAATGCATTATGTTTATGTATTGGTTTATAGTTGTAAGAGTATTTGTATGAGCACCTTCAAACTGGTATATGAAAACCTTATTAGTCCGAGTTTTGATTTTGTTTTTTACTTTCCAAATGCACTGTAGGCCTACTTTAAAATAAAATACAAAAACCTTCCTTCCATATTTCTTTCATTAATCAATAACACATTTTAAAACTCATTTTAGTTGTCATTTCATCCAAAGAATATGTGTTCAGCATCCCCTCACCCAGAGAGATCTTTTCCCCAGAGTCAGCAGGGAGCAGGAAGACCAGCAGGGCCAAGCCAGAGATCAGAACACAGGGGATGAGCAGGTTGAGTCCATAATACAGGGTTCTGCGTCGCATAGTGACCGTGAACGTCACATCAGGGTAGGGCTCCTTGCAGCACTCGTAGTACAGCTCATTACGCTTGGCTGGAACACCTGAGAGACGAGTACACACATACAGGTAGTACACCAATTCCTGTAATTACCAAATGTAACGATCCCATCTTTCCATGTATCCATTCATATAGATGGATGGAAAAAAGGATGAATGGAAAGATGGGTGAAATAATTCATGGACAACAGGAAATGCACCAATGACATGATTGACTGGAGTGGATCTGAATGAATTTTGCTTTGCCTTTATTTTGATGAACTTTAAGTTCATACTAAAAGTAAAAAGCCAAACAAGAGGAAAACAAAAAAAAATTTAATAATTTTTGATTCGTCATAGTAGAACTCACCTTGAACTCCAACTCTGGGGATGTGGTGTGCTGCTCTCACATATGGTCTGGCTATTTGCCTGCCAATGTGTCAAACATTGCTATTGCATGCCATCTGCTCATGTCTGACACCCATTTCCAGCTAACCAACACCCACGGGGGTTCAGGCACTTGGATCTGCTGCTACTCTGTCCCAGCTGGAAACACCCCACTTGGGAGGTCTTCCAAAAAATGTCCCCTTTCCAGTTCATCCAGCTACAACCATCGAAAAAACTGAAATTTATATAACAGTAATTCTTTAATTTTGGCTAAATTTATTTGTGTAGACGTTAAAAGAGGGTCTCAGTCAGTTGTGCCATAATATTTCAGCTTATAATATTTAAAAACCATCAAAAATGTTGATTAAAGAAGGCAAGGGATTGTTGTGTATTGTTATACTCTTTTTTTCAAAGTTGTTTGTGCTCTTATTGAATTATACAATCACTATGGATTCTCAAGTACGTTCATCTACCCTGATAGTTATACTTGCAGTGAAAAACCCACTTACCGACAAGATCCCACTCGCCGTTGGATATGTAAGTGGATGTGTCCACATCCAGCATCTGGAGGTCCAGCAGCCAGCCGTTGTGTGTCCAGGAGCCAAACTTCAAGTCGCACTTCTGTACGTCAAAGGGGAACCAGCGCACATCGATGTAGCAGGTGCTCTTCAAGATGCCGGGGGGGATGTACTGGCAGTAACCTGATGCATTCACCAGTACATTGGTGTGGAAGGTGGCGTCGAAGCGCTCGTCCGCACTGGAGAGAGATTAACAGAGAGTAATGTGTGTGTGTTCAAACATTTAATCATCTGGCTGTGAGCTAAAGGTGTGTTTTGTTGAAATCTCTTTATTGCCTTTTTAATTGTTTTTGACATCATGCTCGTGTACCACAAGCTGGCAATTACTTCAAAATGGGTTTTGTCAATTTGTTTGAATGTAGACTGTGATGGACGATGTCAGAAGAGGGTAATTTTTCATTTTTTCTTGTTTGCTCCAATAGTCTGCACATTTGTTAAAGACAAATTAAGTATTATGAAAAGTAGATATTTGGTTTTTGGTGCATATCATATCTGTATGTTTGAGGTCATTTGTTTGTGTGAAAAAAGTATAACAGGCCTGAGAGTCTCTTTGCTGTTTCAAATTAACCTGCCACAGCAGTGAGCAGGCACTTGATGTATCTATCCAGCCACCTGTGGATCAACCAGCCTGCGGCTTCGGTCCTCTAACCCACATACAGACGTTTAAAACCCAAGTGAAATCCATGGTTAAGGAAAATTAATTATTTACTTCCATTGCTACGCCAAATAAGCAGTGACAGGAACCAAATCAGTGACATGAGAAAAAGTCACAGATGCCTCCTTCAAGGTTCCTCAGTTCACAACCTGCTGCCATGGACAGGCTTTGTTTGTGCAAAGTTTCAAATATTCAAAGTTTGAGATGCAATTGACTTGACTTGCCAGATTCTCAAACAGTGTTCATTTTGCCAATTAAAATTTGATGATGAGTATTCATTGACGACCTTTATTTTCATGACTAAATTGTAATGACAGCATAAATTAAAAAATATTGACAACAAAAGTTACAGCAAAATCTCTGTTCATTATGCACTGACGAGTAAAGATGAGATGAAATAGCTGGCGGACAACCTAGATCACAGTAGCCATCTCAAAGCCTTGGTTGTTTTTCTTCACATTTGCATCCCCCCGCATAAAACCAACACTTGCAACACCGACACATGCATGCGCACACGTACACACACACTTCAGCATATAACCAACACATGCATTTACAGACACTCTCTCTCGCTCTCTCTCTCTCTCTCTCTCTCTTTCTCTCTCTCACACACACACACACACACACAGACCATCCTAAACATCTTATTAATTTATGCATTTTTTTACTAATTTATGCAACTCGTCCAACCACATAATCGACCGCTTAACGGGAGAGGGGAAGAAGCAATTTAACTTTAATTAGTTTGTCTTTTTTGTACTGTTTTATGTACTTTCTATTTATGAAGTAGGATTATTGTAAATTGTGAAAACAAACATGTTTTGCACACAGTTAAATGCTTGTTTAATGGGTGTTTTGATGCCCTAATAACAAAAATTTAATCAAAATGGGCATACAGTTAAATTTGACGGCTTTTTGATGCCCTAATAAAAAATTAAATGGGGAAAAAGTACAAGTAGCTATGTGTTGTAGATATATGCAGAAAATAAATACGACATGAAGGAAATATGATTGTATTGCACTTTTTCTAACAAACTTTAGGCATTTGTTTTCATATAATATATGAAAGAAGTATGGTAACGGTAGATGACTGAACACGCACAGTAGTTTGAGGTATGCTTACTTCTAAACGGAATTTTTACAGCCAGGAGAAATGTCCTTCGGCAAAATCCATTATAGTATCATGAAACTGTCTGAGAAAATTATGACTAAACCATTAACTAAAATTAGACTACAATTAAAACTGTGTTCCACTGACTAAATTCTGACTAAAACAAAACCAAAAAGGACTGAAATGTGACTTTAACCAACTACAATTTTCAGTAAGCGACAAAGACTAAAACTAAATTAAAATTTCTTGTCAGAATTAACATTGCTCTCAAAAAACCTCAAAAGTCAATAAGTAACTTGAAGAATTTGTTGAACATAGTAGAAACTGTGTGTACTGAAATTCTGGGGACACAAAGTACACTTACAGTTAAAAAGAAATGCTCAAGACATCTAACCCTAGATCTACTTCAGCTTTGGCACTCCAGCTGAACTCTAATTAAGTATTAAAGAGTCGCTCCTCTGGTGTTGGTGAGAGTGTGAACTCTTAAATAAAGTGCCAGAGGCAATGTGTGAACTTTGAGAGAATTTAGGCAGTACCTTCTGTTTTGTTTCTGTGTATAGTATATAGCCAACAATCTCATACAAATAGATTCTACACTGTAGCAACTAGCTCTCTCCTTTTCTTTATCACTAATTTTTATTTCTTCCCTGTTGTTACACCCTTAGGGACACCATGCAGGAAGCCAAAGAGAAGAGATGATTTATATTCAACATTAACCAGTGATTATTTTGAAACTTCAGAAAAATATAGAAAATACAATTTGTTGTTGTGCTATATGTGTTTTGGATTAACCTTTTCCCCTCACAGAGAAACTAATGTTCTTTAATTGAATGTCAAAATTTATCTGGATTTACATGCCCCCATTTACAGTTACATAACACTTGTTTTAAATCTGTTTTCATCAGCCAGACAACAGGCACAACACTTTGTCAGTTGTTTTTCTAAGGAGACAGTTTACCCCCAGGAGTGATAGCAGATTTTTCACTTGTTGACAGTCTGCATGGAGGTAACTGAATAAAAACCTCCACAGGACAGTCATATACAACATCATGCAACATTTAGGGAACAGGAGCATTTTTAAAGCCCCCAACTAATTTCAGTTTTCTGAATTAAATTTCATCAGCTAAAGCCAAGTTTTGCATTTTGAAAAATGTACAACATTTTGGTCTAGAAAGCAAAAAGAGGAAAAACTTATCATGGAAAATACTGAAAAAACTGCAAAACATGGTCCAAAGTTTAGGGCTACGGGAAATAATTATTTTGGATGCTATAAATATCACATGAAATTAAAAATGATAAACAACACATTCACAGATTTATACTTGTAATTTGATCCAGTATGTTCACATTTAAGTTGCAGTTAAGTTAAGTAGTATCCCCCCGGGTTGCTGTGGGTGATAAATGTGGTTCTTAAAGCATGTTCTGACTGAGAAAACTAGTAGTTTTTCATCAGAAAATAATTGAGTGCAGAGGCAAAAGCAGTAGGAAATGTTGCTGAAATGCAACCCCACACAACACCACATCAAGAAAAAAGGAAATTGATACTGTAGAAAACTCAATAATCAGGCAGGGAAATGACTGAGTGAGGACAAAATCCCCCCTCTACAGGCTCCTGTCAGTTTTTAGTAGTGGGAGAGAATAATAAATATTAGTAGTATAGTAGCATGGAGATTTTATTCATTCTATGCAATGCCCCTGAAATGCACACTCACACACATTCCTATCAGCCAAGTGCAGCGTTTGTCATTAAAGACCATACAAAAACCCAGTGGAGAGTTTTTCACTATCCACACCAACTTGGACGTACATTGTCAGTTGTACATACATACAGTCTAAAGGCGCACACAATACATCTATACATCCACTCACAAATCAGCACACTCAATTCAGTCCCCAGCAAAAGAGATAACGCCAGTTTGTCAGAAACATCCTAGAGCGTCTTTCAAAGCCTTGAGAAAAGAACATGGCCTACATCTTAAGAGAATTTGTAGGTGGACCCATTTTATTTGTCCCTGCCTTCCCTGAGATTGAGTGATTTACCTTTTCAGTGGGGTTAAGTGTTGTAATTTATTTCTTCTGTGTGTGTTGTTATCAGCTGTGGCTCTGGGTACCGGGGGAAGGGATGTGTGGGTTTGCCAAGGCGGAGTCATGCGATGAATTATTCAAGCTTGGGCCTTACTTTATCTGACGGTGTGCGCTTTCCTGCAATCAGCGCTTACACACATCAAAGCAGAGTGCGTGTGCGTCTGTGTGTGTCTGTGTGTGTCTGTGTGTGTGTGTGTGTGTGTGTGTGTGTGTGTGTGTTTTGAATTTTGAGTACATACTGTACAATATATGCACATGTGCAGAGCAGTAAGTAGAGATGTGCAGTACCACACAACTTTTTTTTCATTAGGTCATGCACACAGAGACAGTGGGACGCATTCCCTGTTTTAAAATGTGAAATGTGCCAGAAGAGTGAGACGAGTTGTTTTCCACAACTTTATTTAGCTTTCTTCAAGATAGAGATGGACTGAAAGCAAATGCAATTATCTCGTCAGGACATTAGAATATTTTTTATATTCCTGTTAAGACAAAATACTGTTATATTTTGAGACAAAATACTTTGAAATAATGATCTTTTTTTGCAATGTTCATATTTTAATTATTAAAAATACATACATTTGTGACAAGTTCTATGTGTTGTGTGACAAGCGATAGCCCTGGGAGAATGGAAAGTGGTCATATTTGCACAATGCACCCTCACACACACACACACTAAAGACAGAGTACTGTGGACATGTGAGAGCTGGGTATGGGGGAGACCGACCAACAATGACAATGGTGGCAGTGACAGGTTCCTGCACCATGGGACATGAGTCACCAGGCTTTCATCTCACTCACTCAACACCTGCTGATGTCCTCACACAGATACACACGCACACAGATTTACTAATGACAAAAAGAAGGAAGTCCTAACATAAAGAAGTGTATCTGCGATAGAAAGAAAGCCATGCAGGGTGGAATAAATTATCATGTACAATTAAAAATATGTTAAATGCACTGTCTTTAAAATGAAGTCTTTAAGCAAGAATACATAATATAATAATATCATGTGCCTTAAATGTTGTGATTTGATTTTTATACCTCAGGCTTCTCAGGCTAAAAGAGCAACAAGGACCACAGAGTACATTTTTGCCCTTAGCTATGATATTATTTCATTGTAAACATTTATTTTAACTTTTCCACATCAAGACAGATAAGAAGAAAAGAGCGCTCCTCTGCTAAACAAGAACATAAGGCTTATCGCTCATGGGGAGAAAGCTAACACCTTCCCTGAAGCTGTTAGCGACTCACAGTTAGAGCTACACAGGTCAGTGCCTCCTTACCTATCCATCCATGTGTGTTATGTCATATCCCAGGAATGAAGCATTCAACTAAACAGCCTCAGGGGGTCTTGACATCAGGCATTCTCTTTGACAGCCTTAAGGCTCTGTGGTTAACTAGATGGGCAAGGAAGCTGCAGGCAAGAAGTACAGTATATTTCCATTTTACAGTGGGATATATTTATAACTAGGAAATACAGGCAGAGCGCAAATACACATAATGAGCCATGCGGAATAGATTACTTAAAACATCTTCATCTTCAAATCAGCAAGTAAGTAAGGAAAGATGGAACAGGAGGACTGGAATGATTTTGTTAGGATAATGATATGTTATATAATTGTTCTAAGTGTAAATTCTTTTTTTTTAATCTTGTGAGAAACTCACAAAAAAAAAAAAAAAAGGAAACTCCCACATTGTTGATAAGAAGAATAACAATTGTGAACAGGCGCTCCATTGTGTCTTTATGTTCTATTTCCTAAATATAAATCTTGTTATTATCATGCTTTTCAGTGTTTTTAATGTTAAGCAAAATCTTTCCTTCAGGGCTGCAAATAACAATTATTTTCATTATCCATTAAGTTATTACTTTCTTGATTAATCAATTAGTCGTTTGGTCCATAAAACTCTAGAAAAATGGTGAAAAACGACAATCACTGTTTACCAAAGTCCAAGATGCAATCTAAAATGTCTTGTTTTTTTCCCGACCAATAGTCCACAACCCAAATATATTCAGTTTATTATTGTAGAGGACAAAAGACACCATCGACTAATCATTGCAGCTCTAATTTACTTACTTAATTAGGCTCCTGGGTGCTAACCTCCTCAAGTAAAAGTGATATTCATAGGACAGTACTGGACTTGATACCCCCAAACTGTACTCTTTTAACATTTTGTATACACACATGCACACACATGCAAATAGTGACTGGTTCAGCTAGTTTTAAATTTTAAACAAATCTTAAGTATAACATCATTTACTGTAGAGATTTACAGAAAAAATGTTTTTACTATCACATTCATGTTCACTGGGTCTTTTATAAAACACATATTCCAAAAGAAAATGTGCTTTGAATACATACATACATACACATCAATAAAAAAGATCTGTCTGCCTTCTATGAAATGTATGTTACTAAATTATGCTTCTGCTCCATATTTTCTTTTTCTTTTGTTTGTTCATTTAAGTAATTACAGAAAAGTCATCGAATCAGTCCATCTGTCCAGTCATTCAACCATCCATCCATCTAAATACAAAAAAAATCCCCCAAACTACCCATTTATTTGATTATTTCCCCTTTCATCTTTATGGCCTGTCACAATGCTCTGTCTGTGTTGTGCATCCACCTTCCCTGCTGCCAGCATTAGGATTCTGTCTGTGGTTTACCTGAGTTGGACGTCCTTCATGTGCCTCATCGATCCTCAGTCAAGTGAGACCATTGACTTTTACCTCTAATCAGAGAGGGGGTCAATGGCTTATATATCTGTTTTATATCTGTCTATTCCTTATGCAAACACAATCCCACATGCACCACTTCATGCACAAGAACAAGCTTAAACAAAACATTCATGCGAACACATGCATGCACAAACCCTCGTGGCTTATCAGCCGTTATGACAAACGAGATGGAGCCAAACAACCAACATGAAAGTTTACAGTTCTCATGAAAGAAGTGGAGCAGCTTCAGTATAAACATGTTACTCTGTTTCAGTAGAGGCCAAGTGCACAACATTTTGAGACTTGAAGTATTCAGTTCTTTGGATTTTCTTATGTGTCCTGCCCCATGTTTGCGATAAATTCAATAACAAAGGGGGTGATAGCCAGAAGACTGGAATGGGAGGATAATCTCATATCACCAGAGGGTTTACTTTTCAAGAGTCAAGTAAAAAATAGCCAATTAGTCTGAGCCATGCTAATAACACCTTGACATACAGTTAAAAGCCTTTTGATCTGAATTGGAAGATGGCTGCTGTCAATCACCGTATGAAACCATTGCAAATATAGTGAATAAGAAAATATTCTCCTCAGGCGGTATGCCCGGATATGGTCTGGATGGTAAATCCATGACTCACAATATGTATTATCCATGCGTGAAACATCATTGTGACTCAGTGAGAGTGCGATGATCTGAAAATATGAAAAGCAATATGAGAGTGATATGAGAGATTTCACACTGGGATAATATGAGTTGAATGACTCATCACAGACAATATCAGATTTTTTCTATTCTTTTCATTGAACACGCTCCATGTTGAGATGGTATCTGACATCCTAAACATCATTAACTTCATATTAAAACAATAGAAACCTATGAATGGATTTATGGCGAGCTCTCACCTGAGCAGCATTGTATTAAGTCTGAATGTATCCGCTATTCAACAAAAAAAGAGTGAAGCACCGTGTTATTGGCTGCGCATTGGTGGCCCACTGAGTAATGGCGTGTGTTGTACCATTATTGCCTGTAATGGTGTGACAGAGTATATGTGTGTGTATGCAGTGTGCTGGTGAAGTGCGTACTGCCTGCACACATGTACTTTTGTGCATCCCTGAGCTGGATTGCATCACATACTAAACTTGTGTGCATGTGTGTGCATAGATATTTACTGTGCACTAGTGGATGTGGTGGAGAAGAGGAGCTTAGAGGTGAGTGGTGTCATTAATTTGGTGTGTGTGTGTGTGTGTGTGTTTCCAGCAGCGATCCATATTATTGCTGGAATTGCTATAAATTTTCATCTCTCCTCAGGGTGCATGTAAACCTTCTGGCTCGACTGTTAACTGAATCTTCCCCTCCAGCTTCACATTATTGTTCATATCCGCCAACTTCAACAAGGTTACCAACAGCCTGAGGGAGAAAACTAGCAACATCAACACAGATTTTTTTTTTCAATTAACCATACTGAAATAGAAATGGCCGATTTCATCAAGTTGTTGTGAATGTATTTTTTGGTTTTCAATCCTGTCTCCTAAAAAATAAATACAACTTATTTACATTAGCAAATAGAAAACGTAATGCTATTAATTTAACATACTGAGAAAATGCATGTTGAACCTATCCCTGTCCATCATTTTGGTTCAGACTTAAATATCTCAACAACTGTTGGACAGATTATTGGGAAATTTGGCAACAGATCAAAATTTTCACCTCTAAAGTGAAATATCTCAACATTTACTAGATGAATTGGTTACCCACAGGATGAACCCACAGGATAACCGTAAAATCTAGCGCCATCCTCAGGTCAAAACTCTGATTTTTCCTGTCCTGGTTTATGACCAAATACCTACAAGACATAAATGCTGTACCTGCTAAACATCAGCATGATCCATTAGCATTGTCATTGTGAGTATGTTAGACTGCTAACATTAGCAAAAAAACAAAGCATCGTTGTGCCTAATTACAGGCTAGACTCCATTTGTGTCCATTTGTTTGGGTTCGCAGGCAGGGAAATGGAGGAAAGTTGGCTGGGTCTGGGATTAAAGTTCACAGCATTACATCACACAACTGGGTCCTCACCATTGCACACCCCTGCACTATAATGCTGCACTGGCATTTTTGGTATGAACATACAATATTTAACCAAAATGAAGAACTTTCCTTTCCTTAACGTAGCCTTAGCTTTAGAAGCCTAAACCTAAACAACAAAGTTCGGTGCTTTGTACACTTTCCTGAAAAAAAAAATAATATTTCCATTGAACATAATCCAAGCATATTTGGCAAAGCAAATTAGAAATATCTTAAGGCATTTTTTAGAAGACAGAGTTTTTGTTTTCATGTGGGCACAGATTTTGAGCAGGCAGCCAAGTAACACACAGAGAGGAGAGTCAGGAAACTAGCGAGACATAAAAGGAGGAGAGTAACATGCTGACACCTTGACAGAGACAGGTAGATGGGATGATTTATAGAGAGGAGCGCTGAAGGCTGGGAACGATAAAATATGAAGGGAAAGAGTTGATTGAATAGAGTGAATTATGGTGAGACAGTGAGTTATGAAAGAGAGACGGAGGGAGCCACAAATGGAATGAGAGAAGAGGAGAGGAGAGATGGTAAGGCAGGATGGATGATGAAGGGAGAGAGGGAGGAAGGGAGGGAGGCAGAGGGTAAAAGGCAGAGATGGGGAAAGAGAGGGGTGAGAGCAGAGAGATTAGGATGGGTAATCCTGGCAGGTCTAAAAGCTGAGCTTTTAAAATTTGGGTTAATACGCCCAAACCTTTGTTTTGTCCTCGTGTTCCCTGTAATGGTGTGTGTGTGTTTTTGTGGGAAATACGGGCATGAAGAGAAACATCTGAGGTTCCTTTATTCATCCATCCATCCATCCTTCCATCCATCCTTAATGTCAGTGAAGATCAAAAGCAAAGCTGTCTATCTCCCTTGTTTTACAATATTCTTTCCATGGAGGGCTATATACACACTTTATCTGTGTCATTGTCTTTCTCTTTGTGACTGAATCTATCCATCTCACCTCTGTCTGAGACCCAATCATCCATCTCTCACTCAAGCACGCAAACCCAGTGCAATTAGTTGTTTTGGAGAAAAACAACTGGCCCACATTTTTAATTGACCTGAGCGCCACACACAGAAGCGTGACGAACAGCTGATTAGCAAACAGCAATAGCATGACCTGAATCATTAAATGCAATGAGCTCACTCAGCGACACTTATAAAAAATAAAATACTTTGACCTAATGCCTCCTTAAAAAAACAGCGACTTTTTGTTTTAATATGAAGAAAAATTACCTGCTTTTATTTATGACATTAGTATCTTTACTGATAACAGGCGAGGCTATTCCCAAAGAGACTGACAGACTTTATCAGCTACTACATTACATCAACAGGTTGAGCTGAGACAGCTGAGATTTAGTCACTGACAGAAAGAGTGAATGAAGTATTTATCATGGCAATTTTCTATCAGTGGGCAAATCCATCAGCTGCATAAATGCAGGGAAATCTCTGTTTAAGTTATTAAAATGCAGCCTCTCCTCCTGCTGCCTGTGTCACTGGCTTTTGTGTTTGGGTGTGATTATTTATCAGTCTGGTTTATAGTAACCCTGACACTGCTACGGTTTGTAGAGATTAAAGACAGAATTTAATAAAATAGTGGCTTGTAAGAAGGATTAGAATGATATTTCACTCCCCCGATATACTTCTTCAAAAATAAAAACAGTAAGAAAACACTCCGTCTCTGACAGGTGTGTTTATCTGCTATAGAGGAGTGACAGTGTCAGATTACACCTATTTTATTACACTTGATTACCCAAAAAAGAAAAAAACAAAACATATATAGGACAATATTTAAAAAGGAAAGAAAAAAGTCACCATTTTTCCAACTTAAGTAAAGTGGTGATGAGTAGCAGCAGGCAGCTCTGACCTGTTGTAAAGGAGGATGTCAGGGGTCCAGATCTGGTCTGAAGGGAATCGGAGGTTCTGGACGCCGGGGTATTTTTCTGGATTCCAGCTCAGGTAGATGTCTGTCCAATACTGAGACAGAGAGAAATTTTCATAAGAGACTTTCAGATGATGTTCCTTTTTTTTATTTATTCATTTTTTTTTTACATGTATGCAATAACTCTTAAACTCTTCAACTCTGAAAAATCCCTTAATTTCTAACGGCTACTTGAACTAATCTAATTAAATTTTACAAGGAAAAGGCAGATGAAATGAGAAGGGTCATATCTTGGAAATGAAAATAGAGTAAGTGATCAAGGAAAGAAAGAAAAGTTAATTCTTCGAAAACATGTTTCTCACCATGACAGGTATACTACAAGGCTTAAAATGTAGCAGCCTCTGACCAGCTTTCTGCAGTTATAAAACAGCTACATTCAATGTGAAACAGCTACTGTGGATCTCATGCACACATACTTTACTTTCAGATCTGCTTTGACTAACAGATCCTCATGTATAGCTTTCTGTTGAACTCTGGATAGCAGCACTGTATATAACCAATAACCACCAGTGCAACTAGCTAGAGATGGTTCTTCTCTCTGCTTCTTGTAATCTACTTGTTCAAGCTACCACGACTTCTCAAAGCATCAAGTTGAGATTTCAGTTAACAGTAAGCACTGCGCAAATTGTGTCCTATTTGAAAAACCTATAACTGATGCACAGATTATTTTGGCTCGAGGCTATGAATCTATCTGTAGAAGTTTTGGCCCGTTGGCATTAACAATCAAGTTGACTTCCACTTAAATATGCTGCTTAAATATGCTGCACTGTTCCTCCCTCCCTCTTCATTATTCTCCTCCTCTCCTTCTGCTTGACAGTCTGCCTAAAGTGAAGCTTTCTTGAGTATGCTGATGCCAGCGTTGAACATGCTCACACAAATGCATTCTCTCTCTATTTCTCTCACACACATATACACATGGATGGATGGATGGACGGATATTGCTTTTAGACTGTGAGCAAGTACAAATAATTAATCCAGGAAATAAACAGTGTCTCTGGATGTGTTTTGTTAAAATTGTATCTAATGTAGTTGTACTAGTAATGAGAGACACACTCACAGAAGATAATTGGATAATAAAATCAATGAATATAATTTAAAAACATTAAATTGGTGATAATGAGCTGCCACTCACCAGCTGCAGCCAGGCGTTGGTCATGAGCACTTGGTTCTTCTCATCCTGAGGACAGAAAAAGATGAGAAAGAGAGGAGGAAAAAAGAGAATAAGTTTTTCTTTTATAGAAGAGAGGACAACCAGGCCAATCCATATTTAATATAGTTTAATATAGTGGAAAGGGCTTTGTCATCAGCAAGTCAGTGCAGTTGTTTTGCATATCCAAAAAAGAACAAACCAGGCTATTTAAAACTGTGTAAAAACTGGTTTTATGTAACCAAATGTAGCTCTGTTGAACAGTTTCACAGTGGAGCCATCTTACAAATTACAGCCCTTTTAAGGCAACTTAAAATACAAAAGTCCTAGTGGGTTTACACTGTGGTGATGAACTTTAAAATGTCATGGTGTCTCTACCAAAAAAAACATGAGATGAATAAAATCATATTCACAGACAAAAATACAATTACAAAAGTAATGCTCTGACTTTTTCTTTTCTAAACTCACAGATTAAGTTTTCATTAAGGTGTACGTTATCATTTAAACACAGTCTGGAAATTTTAGTGAATGTTGTCATCACTGTATCAATTTAGGAGCACTACTGCAAACAGCCTACTGATCATATACAGACCTTAATTATCCATAAATGAGGAGTAATCCAGAGCATTAAAAATATCAAAAGCAATCAAATTTCATATAAACAACATATAAACATAAACATGTTTTCAAAATGGACAAACTACTTATATAAATAAATATAGGATTTGGGAAATTGCAGTATGTTGCTCATTTTCTTAAAGCTTAAAGCTTAAAGAAATTAGCATTTTTGCAAGCATCAGAATTTTATCTCTCAGTTCAGAGTAAAAAAAGTGTGAAGATGAATACCTACATGGATTCTTAAGAGAAACAGAAAGGCTGCATGAGATCAAAAAGGTTTCCTATTTCAAAGCATTGGATCGGTTTATCCGCTGTACATCCATCTTTTGTTCCTCCTCTATAAGTCCTTTTTTCTGAGTTTGGAATTGGAAATGTGTATGGAAACCACTTTAATAGTGTCTTTTCTGAAAGCAGATGACCCAGATGATGGTGCAAAAGTCACAGCTGAAGGTAATGATTGGAATGCGTGTCTCCTCAAGGATTTCAAATCCCCCAGTGGTTTGCGTGTGTGTGTGTGTGTTTGCAATTTTTTGAAATGACAAAAATAGTACTGTGGGTCGTGTAAAATTTATTACTTGAAAATATTAACTTTACCTCACTATTCAAGGTCAGAATACTAGAATGCCTGAAGCATTCTGCTGATGGTGAACATACACACAATATACACACTGACACAGACTTCACTTTCTTTAATCCACTTGAAGTAAAATATTTATTGTCCATCACTCTACTATCAAAAGGCCAAGCTTGTAACTCTTATACAGGCAGGAGTGTTCATCCACATTTCCAGGAACACTTATTTGACAGTATACATGGGCAATGAAAAGCCTATCAATGCAGAAAAACTGATCCTGGGTGGATTCCACCCATAAAAAAGGAAACTAAAACCTTGTGTTCTCTACAATCACAGTGAACCATCTGCAAACACTTCTTTACTTTTATATTTCTGTTAGATAAATGTGTGCATGTGTGCTTCTTTTCTTTTCTATGTGTCTCTGTATGAAGGATTTTACCTATACTGACCTAAAAACATGTTAACACCAGCCAGTCAACACTGTTTTCTTTAAAGCTGATGAATAAATAAGATGAACGAACCATCGGTGCTCCCATGACATCTGTACATTAAAAGTCCAGCGTACATGTTAATTTTGAGCAGCTCTCAGCTATTTGCTGAGAGATGGGATGAAAGATGTTTTAAGTGAATTGAGGGGTGTGATTTTTACCTTGTCATGTTACAGAAACAGTTCATATAAACTATTATAAACATCTGAACGGCTGGTTTGACTGCAGCTGAAGTATCTCACTCAAAGCGTCCGTGAAAGTAAAAAACATATTTTACCAACCAGTTGAAGGATTTGCTGGCCTCTGACCTGAATTGATTTCTAGGTCATGGGTTGAAGGACAGAGGAAGGGATGGTAATTTTCATAAACTGGGAATGTGTCAAGGTGTCAAGCTCAGGTAGACACATGCACTGTCAGGACAGTGAGGAACGGAGGTTGACATCTCCGAACTACAGTTTAAACAACATGTGAAAATGTGGATGGGAAAAGTAAATAATCAGTGCCAAGTGAAAGAAGACTTGGAATCGCTGCAGAAAAGCAACCATTCTCAGCCAGATTTCCCTGGATTAATATAGATTTAAAAGTGTTAATAGAGATATCAGACATACAAGATTTCAGTTTAGTTATGATTTTAGTCTGCAAGAGAGCATTAAAGAGATAAAGTTAAACAGTGTATGAAGATCTCAAAGTCCCCAGTGTGCTTGTGTGTGTGGCAAAAATTATCATGTGTCCCAGTCCAGAGGGTCTTTATGTAATAGAAGTCAGACAGCAGAAGTGCATTATTTCCACCAAAATGTTACTGTTTCATAAGCACAGACTGTCCACTGAATGTGTCACGTATTCCATGAATGCTCACAGCATCAAACATACACTCATCCGAATAAAACACATTCACAGAAACTATTTGTTATATTAGTTTGTCACCTAACAAAACATACTGTATATCCAACTTTTTTAAACATTACAATGTAATTTGATTTAAAAACATTTAAATATTTTTTTTAGTTTTTCATTTTCAAACATTTCAATCTCTTTTTCTGGGACTTCTTTACTAAAGAGTTGTCCGCCATACATCATCATTCAGTGACAATGGAATGTTTTTTCATCGATCCAATGCATTACTGTGATGCTGACCCTTACTTGCGATGATTGTGTTTATGGTTTTTTTCCTGTTGCCATCATATAGAGTCCATCAGCTAAATAACTAAAATGTAAATTATGCAATAGTCGGAAGCACACTTGAGGTTTCCATTAAACAACACATGCCCACCATAACACAAACCACATAACCTGCCACCTATGTACACTTTCCACCGCCCAATACTCTGTCACACACACACAAGTTGTCCTAGGTCACTTATGGAGACATTACATAGACTTACATTCATTTCCTGGAGATTTACCCTAACCATAACCACTGACCCAAACATAAGTATTTTAACAACTGGGGACACAGCTTTTGTTGTTTTGTTGTTCCAGTTGGACAGGCCGTCCCCAATCAACTGGTCTTTAGTCAGAAATCTGTCTCCAAAAGTAGCCTATGACAGACCTACACACACACACACACACACACACACACACACACACACACACACACACAGGTTTACTTAAGTCACTTTTGGGTTATTTACATAGACTTACATTCATTTCCTGGAGACTTACCCTTACCCTTACCACAACCATGACTTGCCTAAACCTAACTCTAACCCTAACCTTAACCACTTACCCAAAAATCTGCATTTTACCAATTGGGGACACAGCTTTCGCCTCAATTGCACAAGCTGTCCCCAGTCAACTGCTCTTATGTCTGGTGTATGTCCCTGAAAGTCATACACAGATGCACACACACACACACGTTATTAATACCAACAAATACTGTTGTCCTCACCACATCTATGATCTGCAGCAGTGTGAGGCCTAGCTCCACCAGGATGGCGGCTGAGTCATTGACGACAGGTCTCTCCAGTCGGTTGTAATTAGCCAGCAGCTCTTTGTACAGCCTCCTCTGGTGTTCACCCTGCAGGGACCCTGGGAGAACAAAAGAAACAAGAGGAAAAGTGGTTTGTGTGGTGATTATTTGGAATAAAAAGCACCATATTCACTAAAAAATGTTCAAAAAAACCTCTGTGGAAGTGTGGATCTTTAGCAACATGATAACAAGTAGTTGTAAACTTGTCTCTGGATTGTTTTTGGCATCCCTGTAAATGTCTTCTTTGAACTTTCTTCAGTTGACCACTGACTCCTGGTTGATTTTGGTCAGTGGGAAGCCAGAGAGCTTTGGTGTGGAATTTATGACATATGATAACACCTAAGCCAGCTCCATTTGATGACGAATACTGTGTGAAGAGGTTGAATGCAAAGATAAAGCTAGTTAGTGGATCTTTGACTTCAGATTATTTTGTCACAGATAAGCACCAGCAGTTACCACATATTTCAGAGTTGAAAGGCCAGCCCTCCAGTCACTACAGTCAGTCTGGGAAGGTCACTTCTTGATTTACAGACACAATGTGCGTAGTCTTTTTCTTTCCATTTTTAAACAATAAATCTAGTGTTGAAATAATTATGTTCAGGAGCAGATTTTTTTTTTAAAATGCTATCAGTGTTTTGGCTTAGGCTATCTTTTTTTTGCAAACTGTACCTTGGCACATATTCTTGTGGACTGAGGCTGAAATCTAATCCAGAAAGTAGCTTTAATAGTCTACTTAACCTTGTAACCTTGCTTTGCTTGCACCAGCCTGCAGCCAGATTATAATTTGCCTAGTGGTCTTTCAAATATATATTGCATCTATTTGCTCTAATGGTCCCTGATTCATACAGTAAATTCTTTAAACTGACCTTTGGTGTGAACAATGCAAAAGAGGGAAGTCAGTTGCAGAGCTGAAGATTTTGACACATGTGCTGAAATCTGCATACATCCATAGACTGAAGCATGCACACACACACACACACACACACACACACACACACACACACACACACACAAACGCAGAGTGGCAGAAGTAAGCTTGTGTGGTCTATGGTGCAGGGTGATTAGGATGATGTGTTTGTTGGCCTGACTCTCATCACCATTATTGATCCTCTCCACCTCACCTTCCACAGACATCAAGTACTCTCCATTTGTCCCAAAATAAAGACACACACACACACACACACACACATACAAACACGAACAAACACAAAAAACATTTTATTGACATTTAGAAATAAAATAAATACAGTGCACTAAAGAAAAGTTTCTCTCTTACAAGTTATTAAGTCTCATATTCAGCCTTAAAGACACTTTTTGGGGGGGCGGGGACACTGAGACCCAAGTGCATTATTTCTGGTGTAGTTTCCTTTTCCCCTTTTCCAACTTTTCCAAAAATATTCAAGAAAATGGTGTCAGTGTCTTCAAATAAGACTGCACCACAAACAACAGCAATTAAAGAAAAATATGTCCCAGGATTTTGTTTTCCAGCACTAATGACAAAGACCTTATTTATTTCTGAGAAGCAAAAGAGAGCATATTCTTTAAAAGCATAAATTCATGACATGATCTTGGGTTCATTGGAACTAAGATGGGAATCTGCAACATTCACATATTAGTTAGCTCAATAGTTTGTACTCGTAATATGGACAATGTTCACACTGCAGGTGGCAGAGGCCCAAATCTAAATTTTCCCTTCATATGTGACACGTTGGTTTCTTTATGAGCAGATCAAATCACACATGAATCTGTCTCATGATATCCAGCTTTGACTTCCTGGATCCATGTGATGACAAAAAAAAAAACATAATACACACACACTCTCATAAACAGCATATAGATTCGGAAGAGCATTCACATAACATTTTCCATGTACACAGATACATGATAAACAGACACAAAGAAATGTAGCTGATAACAGGCACACATAAAAAACATGATACAATAATTCACTCTCTAACATATTGAATGAGCACAACCTGTCATTGATATGCAGACACAGTGCTCAGCAGGTCACTCCATGACCAGACAGTATAATCACTCCTCATACAGTACAAGTACACTTGGACACGGTGTGAGAAGGCGAAGGGCAAAAGTGAAATATGAAAACAGACAGAGAGAAAAATAAGATGCAGTGTGGGTGAGAAATAAGGAGAGAGGATTAAAGAGAAGTAGGGAAAGAGCTCTACAGCCCTGTAAAGCTGTGAAGGGGAGTGGAGTGTGCCTTTGGCCCAGCATGGTGCTGATTGGCCCATTAAGGCTGTAATGAGGAGAGTTATGGCAGGACTGAGCCTGAGGTCAGAGAGAGAGGAGCTACGAGAAGCTGCTCAGCGCAGCAGAATCCCTTTCACTGCTCCTAAGGAGTCACCCCAATCTTGATTAATACATGATCAGACTTTATTCATTCCTTTCCGTGCAACCATCTATCCAGGTCCCACTTCCTCATGTGGAAGTTTGACTATGTTATGTCTATAAACATATTTGAATTGACACCCAGGCAAGTGATCTAATAGCTGTTTTGCTCATGGGTTCAGCACAGACAAAAACACAATCTCAATAAATCAATACACAGCACAGAGTAGTCATAAATCTGTGCATCTATGCACAACAAATATAGCATACACATGTGCATGCACACACACAAATTTGAATACAGCCTCAACTACAGCTGCTTTACCATGTATTCCATCCTATGTGTTTGTGATTTATCACTGTGATGTATGAACTGAGGTCCAAAGAAACATAACTAAACTAATAAAGTCAGTGACGAAGAACTGAATTCTCTGTTGAAGCTTGTCTCATAAAATCATGTTCGGAAGGAATTAAATAATCAAATAAAATAAGCCACTGTGCCAACTTTAATTCACAAACAGTGTGCAGCGTACACCAGGGATGAAGGGATAGATCCATGCCTTTCTTTTTTTAATCATCTCACTAATGAAGCTGATATGAGAAGCTGGCAAGAAGACATCATTTTCCAAACGCAGCGAGAAGCCTCATCAAACAAACTCCAGCAGAGGGAGGGAATGAGAGCGGGGGAGTGGGACAATTTGTCGCTAGTTCAGCACCCTCTCTGTTTATCTCCCTGTTCTCCACCTTTGTCCTTTTGTTTAAAGAGCGTGACAGAAAAACCTCTGGAGAGGTGTTCCTCAATGGGGAGGAAAGAAAGTCAATTGTAAAGAAAACTTTTAACAGTCTTATGTTATCTTTAATCAAGTATATCTTTTGATTTAGATGGATTTAGGCCAATAACAAACTGTAGCACAGTGCTGTAATTCTTTTCAAGCTGTCTTGTTTAAGTACCTAAACATATGTGACACAAAACATTGATGAGAAGTTAAACAACTGTTATGGAGCAAATGCAACTAATGTAAGCACTATTACTAATTATTTCTTAATAATCTTCTTTATTACCCTCTTCCACCCTTTACTGGTACCACCTATGTGTTTATGTATATTAAGCAAATTGACTGGATAGAAATGTAGGATTGTGGTCCATCTTGCCTTTATCTTGTCCCACAGTTATTATTAAACCTAAAGCCATTTCATGACAGCTTTGCCTGTCAAACTCAAGCAAAATAAATACCATGGCTTTACAGAAGATGAACAGAAGATGAAGAAAAATATACAATATGTATCATATTAAAAAGTACTTTTGAGAGTTATGTTTAAAAAAAGCAATTTGTTTTTGCATTTGTCCTCTGACCCAGTTGCCTTTTTGACACTAAACTAAATCACTGTTTCTTTCGTCATTAGATGTCACTTTATTATAGCTGCACTGACCTTTAATGTCTTTTATACACACACACAAACACACATAACCTGCACTATTAACCTTACTTCCCTGCTAAAGAGAAGAAAGATGAGTGTCATCATTAGTATATCTGTGTTTAGAAGTGTGTGTGTGTGTGTGTGTGTGCTAAACTCAGACATGCTAACAATAAGCAACTAAAGCTGATCAATACTCCATCACCATGTGGGTCATTACAGGAAATGTCAGGGGTCACCAGTGTGTCCTGTTCAGGTCTATGAGAAGGTCATTCATTAGTGGAATTATCTACATGATCAATTATCAGTAAAACATACAACAGAGAATATGTCCATTATTTATAAATATCTCAATATGTAAAGGTCAAACATTTTATATGTATTGTCATTGGAGGAAGAGGAAACATTCATCTTAGTTCAGGGCAGCAAACTCAGACATCTAGCCTGGTGATGTCATCTGAGAAGTTCCTGCCCCCTCTAATGAGGTCACAAATGTGCCCTTTGAACACAACCCATAGTCCAATCCTAAACAGCAGATACGTGTAACTTATTTTTGTTACTGTGGATTATGAAGTTGCTACAAAAAATCAGAGTGCTTAGTCGTTCTGTCCCGGTTAACAGCTAACTGTACTTGTCAGTACAGTATGAGTGAAAGACACCTTTGAAAGAAATGGTCAGGATTTGTAGAAGCCTGTCTTACTTCAATCAGAGACAGTAACGTCAAGGAACTGATTATTTATAGCAAATGGCTACACAGTTACAGTTGTGTGTGTGTGTGTGTGTGTGTTCAAAGCCTGTGTACACTGATGTGTGTATGTTATCCAGCACACTGAGGTTGCCCCTGAGCTCCAGCGTGTCTGCGTATAGAATTAGTTCAAGTTTAATAAGCAGAACCAAACTGCTTCTGGGCACCTCAAGACCCCAAGGGTATCAGCGCCCAGGGGGAGCTTTTATTTCAGCTCGGCAGCACCCCGCAAAATATTAATGCATTTCACATATTCACAAGGTCTCCTCTGAGACCAAGCCAATTTTCTTTGTGCACGCGTTTCCTCGACATCTATATTTATTAGAAGAATATTGGACATGAGAGCTTTCTAGGAGATTATTGAAGGTGAATCAAGAGGAAATGAAAATGTGAGACATGTAGAGATGTAAATTTGGTCTGTATATCTTTATGCACTATGCTTTATGCCCTGTGGTTGTGTGATAATCTGTCCAAGAATGTGTCACTTTGCCTTTCAATCAGTCTGAGAGCCGTTCCAGCCCCTAATGTTAAATTTTAAAGATGTTCAAATACTAAAATAACACCCACAACATAAATTATGTTGCAAAGTGGAAGGAGATATATCAGGCGCCCTTGGTTTCATTTTCCCCATAGAAAATTTTATGTGACTCACAGTTGGAGCACTTGGATTGGCATTAAAACTGAGTTTAATCATCAGTGCAATAGAGGAACAGCCAGTTCTGGTTCTTAATGTCTAATGTAAATACCTGTGTACATAAAAACTCCCATGGTACAATTCAGGAAAAAAACATCCAATCACTGAGCTTGAAATTTGTGACAGGCACTGCTAATGGTGGACAGAAACTAAAGGTTATGCTATTGAGAAAACAGGCAATACAGTTTGCAGCTTAAATCAATTTACTTGTGGATTCTAGGTCAATTTTCGGTTAATTCAGCAACTTTGTCCTCAAATGTTCTGCTCAGCATGCTTTGTTCTCAAATCATTCTATGACAAAGCGTTTAATTCGCTAATGCTCTGATTCACATCTCTGACTGGCTTCTTCTTCATAGCAGCGGCAGCACAAGCTCATGTGTATTGTAGTATTTTGACCCGACTGCCATGCTGAAATGACATAATAACATGATTTCCCAGAAATTAAGATGAAAGAATTAGTTCTGGTGGTCATGACGTAAAGCTATATGATCATTACATTATCTGGCAGACTATCATATTTCTTTGTTAAGCAAAAATGAGGAAAACTATTTAAAACGGGAAAAGGAGGACATTTCCAGACCAAGCAGCCTCTCCCACTTTGCTACCCTGAGTCAGGATGGGACTGTTGGAGCCATGAATCTACAAATAAAGCATAATTTGTTTTATTTATACTTGTTCATACTTCTTTATTTTTTAGTCTTAAACTCATGCTTGTAAACTTAGTTTGGAATTTTTTAATTCAGCCTGCTAGTATAATTTTCAAGTTTCTACATTTACTTTGTAACTTGAAACTTCCATTTTGCCATGATAGACATGAAGGTCTTTCAAACTTAACTTTGCAGAGTTTGCAAGTTTGAACATTTAGTTCTGTGTTTGCATGTTTAACTTTACATGCTCTGAGGCAACTATTTCAACTCAACCCAATGTGTATCCCCAACACATTTGATAGCTTAAGTATCCTTAACTTTCTGTTTGCTGCAGGCGAGAGTGAACCCGAAGAGACAGAGAGGCCTTGATGTATAAACTCGCAAAACAGAATTTACAAGCACTGACCCAAATGTTAATGCTTGTAAACATAAGGGCTTTTTTACATTTAATATTTGATACCGGACTTACAATTATGTATAATTCAATGCTTATAACATTTTGTAATTCTGTTAGAGTTTCTTATAGAGTTGAGGCTCTAATAAGTAAAGATAGAAGATCAGTGCTGGGAAGTTCAAGTGTTTGAGTTGTCTCAGTACACTCCAGTACAGACGTCTAAATGTACCAAGTATTTAGCGTACTGTCAAGTTTTCTAGTATTGGGTGTTGCTCAACTCTCGGACCACTATAATGCAGGACACTCTAACCAGTGGTAGCAAATACATTTATGCTTCATTGTCCTCCCACAATATTAGGCTGTATGCTAAATACAGCTGATAATTTTTTTACATCAGTTCTTTTTTTACTTAACTTACAGTGATAATTGTGGTGATGCTACATGTGTATGATTCTTACAGTAAATAAAGAAAAATACAGACTTGTATTTGTACCATGACAAAATAAGAAATTATATGGAGAAAATAAAAACATTTCAATCAAAATGCAAAACAATTATTAACAGCCACTAAAGTAGTCTAACTATTTGATTGATTTGATAATAAATCATTGGGACAGTGTGCAGTTTTAAACATTAAAGCATCGGAGCCCCCCACAATCAAAACATACAACAGCACAACAACAAACAATACAAAGCAAAAAAAACAACAACAAAAACACACGGAACACACCATACAAAATACAAAGTTACACACAACAGCACATCACATACACCCACAATGTCAATTGGAAATTAATAATGTAAACTAGACTCTGTATCAACTAAATTGCAGCAGAGAGTATCTCAAAAAGTCTGCAAGCAGTGAAGTATCCACAGGCTAACAAGCAGTGTGGCCCTGTTCATACCTGGCATTAAATGCATCTTGGGTGATCCAATCACAAGTGGACAGCTCTAAGTACAGGTGTGAATGCACCCAAGACACATTGAGGACGCACTGAGATCCGATCACTCAGACCAAATTTGGAGGTGGTCTGGGCCACATATGGCCACATCCTTTTAGCAGTGTGTATGCAAATGTGTCCTGAGCCACACCACCTACTCAACTGATGTCCTATGCATGATAAGTTTTAAAAGAAGAAGAAGTATTAAAGTATAAAAGAAGAAGAAGAAGTCTCAACAACAGACAAAATGGATTCTCGTGGATGGAGTACACACAAAACATGCTGTCTGATTTCCATTTGGGCCAAAGAGTTTTGATTCTTCCTGCACGCAAAAGTCTTTACAGACTTCTTTTTTTAATTTCTGGCAGACTAGGCACAGGAGGTGCCAGTTAAAAACAACAACACATTTGGTCTTTGCAAACAGAAATGGGAAATGATGTAGGTGTTTATTTCCATATAGGATGAGGAAGTGAGATCCAATCACAAAAGGTCACTCAAGACGCATGTGGAGACGCATGTTAATGCCAGGTGTGAACAGGGCCTGAGTCCTCTCTCTCCAGGCTAACAGGCTAACAAACTGTCTGACATTGGAACAAATGAACGAATCTGGTGAGCCTCGGGTGGTGTTCGGTATTCTTCAGTATACGGGCAGTAGATCAGCATAGGATGTGTCGAGGGCAGCAAGTCTGTATGAGAGCTGGTATCAGTATCAGCAGCCGAGTTGAGTCTGGTACACAGGTTTTAAGTATTGAACTGTCTCAGCACAGCAGTCAACTTGAGTTGAGTTGAGTTTGCGGGTTTTCAGTACTGAGCGGCCTCAGCACAGCAGCAAGGTGAACGCATTCAGCTACAGCAATACTCGAGGGACAAAACGTGTCAGTCAGTTACCACTTGCACTGCTCAAAGCAAGCTAAATGTTGTCACACAGTACTCAAGTAAGTTTTTAAAACAATTTAAGGTTGTAATGCTTTCATTTTTATCGCTGGCACCTAGGCTGGTGACATATAAAGCAGTATATACAGAAAGTATTCAGGAGAAAGCGAGGGCTCTTGTATATGAGTATATGGCTACGTCCCAGAGGCAGTACATACCAGTACAGACCCAATACATATTGAACCCACAAATGAGTCATCACTTTGGGTTTGTTCGTTCATTTTATACCAGCACTAATCTCAATTCCTCACACCGTCTGTATAAAAGCTCCAATTTTTGCAAACTCCCCATTCTGCTGCACCTTTTCTGTTCCTCTCTATTCTGTATGTGCCTCTCTTCCTCTATGAATGCTTTATCCCTTTACAAGCCTTTCCAAATCTTGTGATATCCCCTCTTTTGATCTCCCTCTATATATATACCTATCTCTTGTTACCTCTAGTCCTCCCTTTCAGTCTTTTAGTCTACCTCGAATTTGCTTGTTTTTTTCTTCTGTCGACATTTTTATTTTTATTTGTAATGAATGAGTGAATTCTAGAGTGGATTAGAATGCGTTCTAGATTAGTTTGTGAGGAAATAAACAAAAAGCCAGAAAAACATGATCAGTACAGTCTCCAATTGGTTGGGGTCATCTACAAAGAGGGAATTTAGTAAAATGTCACTTTGGGTAGAGGACAGTTGTAGCCAAATATAGCAGTAGAATGTGAATTATGTGCCACATTGTGATCTGTAAAGTCAAAAATATAGGTCTTTGTTTGGGGTTGCATCTGAAAGTAGAAGAACTGTGCACACAGGCACTTTATTATTCTCTCTCTCTCTATCTCTCTCTCTCTTTCTCTGTCACACACTCTCACACACACATTAACATATACTGAGAAAGACAGCTAGGTGAATCTGTCCCATCTGAATATTTTTTACTGGGTCAATGTGTTCAGATGAGGCCTCCAAACACACTCATCAGACACAGGCTATCCAAACACAGACGGCCTGAGGGACCCATTCTCCCTCTCTCTTTCTCTCAAACACACCATCTCATAAACACACACCCAAACACAGAAACAAACAGGAATGCTATTTTAGGCAGAGCACTAAATGACCACCTCTTACATCAGGGTGTTTTAGTGCCCCTGATGAGACTAAATCCATCCAGACTGAGCCGCTGTCCAACACACATGCAGACACATATGATGCAGAGGAATGATCATGGTTTTGTTTCTCAGTCTCTTTCTGCCAAGGTAAATTAAGTACGATGATTTGAGGAAATAATGTCAACAAACCTCTGAAACAACTGATTGAATAATCCTCTCAAATTCAACCAAAGCTAATATGAGGCTTCAGCAGTCTAAGTTAGACAAATCAAGTGCATATTTTCTAAGGTCTTTTATTATGAGATTCCATCTTTGTGTTACTATCCCTCCATTGCACCTTAGAAAAGAAACATAATTATTGTTTAATGAAGAAGATGGCACTGACTGGATCTTTTTCTTGTTTTAACAACATATAGAATTTTATTACCAGCTCATGTTGAAAAACTCAAGTTTTTTTTTAATGAGATACTTTCATTTTGTAAAACAAAAAGATAGTTTTATAACAAGATAAAGTGATGTTGTTATTACATGAATCATTTCTTGTAAAAACAGAATCATCTGGTATCTACTACTAATAATATAATATAATAATAATAGAATAATATTTACATAACACAAAAAGTATCTTGTTATAACATGCAAAGTGTCATTAAAATGAGAAACTGAGCAAATAGTTTTTGTCATGGTGGCAGCAATGAACTGCTGTAGTTGGGGCTAAAAATGTTTGGTTGATTGACAGGTGTCTCATCCTATTACTATTATTTGGTGGCTCCTTACTCCAACTTTCTAAACATACCTTCAGAAATCTAAGGGCCGCATCAAAGATGCTACGTCCATGTTTTGGTACAACTGAATTGTCTTTGTCACTTGGTAGATAGACCCTGTAGACAGGTTTAACATGGGGTCTCTAGCTTGGGCCTCTGAGGTTCACATTAATGTAACATGAATCCTGATGAATGTGGTGAGAAAAAAAGATTAGCAAGGTTAGTGGCTTGAAGAAAAGACACACCATTTAATTAATTTAATTTCAGTTTGGCATGACATTAATTTACATGCTGACAGCAAGTTACTATTGAGACAAATCCACTCCTCAATTAGTGGTAGTGTATCTTATTTCATATGATAAACATGCCTGCTAAACCTCAAAAACTGGTGCCATACTTGTGAAAAGCCAAATCTATTATTTGGTCTGGAACATAAAAGGGCTCTGATCCCAGAATGCTCTGGGACAGTGGAACCAGTTATGAATCTGGACGGATAAGAGCGTTGCACAAAGAAACTGCTGACAGCCTGCCACTCCCTGAGGCCCCAAAGATTTGACACCATGACAAATGCTACACATCTACAGCCATTCTGATGCAAATATTGTGTGTTAGTTTACGTGTAAGTGTGTGGAGAAACAGAAATAAGTAGTACTACACATACACAATCTAATGGTGACATTGAAAGACTGATATGACTGAGGCCAAGCTCCTACAAGTACATTTTTGTACTAATAAACATGCTGGAATAGTTAAGGGAGTTATGCAGTTCATTTGCAAATACCCATGATACACTTTTGTTTCAAAAACAGTTAGAAAAAAAGCAAGACATCATGCATGAGACAGAGAGAGAGAGAGAAACAGAGTGGGTGCATGAGAAAACAATACTAACCTGAAACTGAAAGCTATGACTATCATTTAATTGGTCTTTCTGACTAAATTAGAAATATCAACAGAAACACTCAGGTACATCACATACTAAAGACAGACACTGCTGAAGTTTGCAATGAGTCTTACAAATATCAAGCATGCAGCACAAATTGGACTTCCACGGTAGCAGTGTGGACGACCTCACATGAATGTATGAAACCATCTAACCTGACGCACCAGATGGTTTGTTACACAGAACCATATGAGAAGTCGTCCTTGTTAACTTTTTGGAAAGGGCAGGCACTTTCAAAAAATACTTGGCAGGTGAATGGATGAACCATCTGTCTATCACCGTCTATAGAGACAGAGTGCAACTTGTCATGCTCTGGAAACCACACCCACCGGAGGGGAAAACAACCGGCGCAGTAATATGCAACGAAGGGCCGAAACGCTAATAAAATGCCTGTAGCTAATTAAAAACATTAGATTTCAGCATGTCAAAGGATTATTTTAACACCATATGTCTACCAGAGAGGAAAAGATAGTTAATAGCATAAGCTGAAACCTGTCACATTGTATATGCTAAGATGTAATACATGAATGCCACTTTTGAATGACACTTTTCACAGCTGATATGGTGAGTACAGTTTGTAAACATAGGCGGAGAAATTACACACATAGACATGCAATGATTTCCAATTCAGGCTCCTTTTATAGGTAGCATTTTAGCTGAATACAGGTTAGCTACTAGTGATTTAAATGTCTATTACAAAGACTGCACATCTTTCAATGAAACAACTGTTCTATTTTTACATTTACACTTTTGTCTTCTTCAGTTTTTTGGTTCAGAAGCTTATAAAAACTCTCTCTTTAGCCTGTTGGTAGTGCATCCCACCACACAGCAGCTTTCAGACATTTTTCTGTTGTTTGCTTGCAGACAGAAATGACAAGGAGGCACCTTCACTCAATACAAAGTCAGTGGAGAGTAATGAATTGTTTTCCCCTCCGGGGTGGGTGGAACATAACTGCACTCTGTCTCTATCACAGTCTTACCTTGCGAGGCAGCTGGATTCATGATGCTGATTGGTCCGAACAACCAGTGGTTGAGACACAAGAGCATAACTTGAAGCCTGACAAGATGGATTCTCACGTGATGTTGTGATCTTGAGAGTCCAGCTGCCTTGCAAGGTAATGTGCCATCAAGACCCTGCCAAATGTGTACTCTGACAATTTCACTTCTCAAACCTGTAAATGGATGCCAGCCATAACAGAGGCCATCTATCTCTCCTTTAGATTATGACCAGGACCTTGACAACTGTCATTTAACTGTCTGTAAGGAAAGCCCCCAAGGTGAAGAAATAATGAGACCCTGACACTATAATGTCTGGTGCGCTGCAACAAAGTGTGTGTCTATGTCTGTGTGCATTGTCTTGTATTCATGCTTGTGAGGAACACAGGTCCTTCAACAGACAGGAGACTAAAGAGGATACTTGTATTGGCTCCTCTGTTGTTGTGTTTGGATTTGTACTGTATTCATGTGTGTTAAACCCACACACTGTTCTGCCTCTAAAACTCACCAAGTGTGCATTGATCTACTTTGGCAATGGTGTAGCACCTCATTATTTCACTATCAATCATTTGGTAGGAGAATAAGTGAGTCAGGGGAGGTCAGCAGTGAAGCATCCCAGCTGTTCAGCAGCTTTAAACCTATACCCAGGTGGCTAGCCTATTACCTAACCTGTTTAAAAACAAAGACAGAGATACAGGTTGATAACAGGAGGCACAAAACAAGGGAGACAGAAGAAAAGTAAAAAGAAGACAGAAAGGAAAAGAAAGAGAATTTGAGTCAGATGAAGATGACAATGGAGGGCAGCTATGTGAGAACACCCAGAGAATCCAAGGGTCCTTAAAAATCTTGAATAATTCTATAAAGAAATACATATACTATCTTTTATCATGTTACACAGGTTTGTAATTGCACTTACTTTTGATGCAACAAAGTTTTACATCTTGTGAGATTTCCTTGAAGAAGGGTTGTGAAGGCAAAACAAGTGCTGTGACCTATTGTATGTTCATTAAATGATGAAAATGAGACTAGCTGTAGTGTCTGGTTTTTTTTTGTTGTTTTTTTTTCAGGATTAAGGACAGGATTCATATATCAGATACACTGTGTACTGTGTCTTTAAATATTTAATTATTCTGTACCCTTTAATTATTTATTTATTTATTTTTCATTTGCTATGTTAATGCTGTGTTGCTATATCTTCCATCCAATTTCACTTGACAAGACAAAAGTTGTAAGGATTCAAATTAGGGCATCCTAAACCTGCAGAAACTAAAATAGACAAAAAGACAAGAGAAGGGCAGCATGTCAATTGCAAAGCAGTAATGTATAAAATCCATAATGATGAGGGTAACAGGGGGTGTCAAGGAGACAGGAGGGAGAGTGAAACAGAGACAGATGAGAGACAGGAAAGAAGACCACAGGGATGAATTAACACTGAAAAAGATCAATTTTACATGAGGGACTTCAAAAGCAATGCTACCCTTTACACTTCCTATACCTTACTAGTGATGTTCATCATTTCTTTGTGCAAGTCTGAGTCTCTGTGTATGGGTTTCCATGTGGATGTACATGTGCTCATTACCATTTCGTGTGTGTGTGTGAACACTGATGCTTAAAGCGACCGACGAGCCATTGCCTCAACCATTAACACATCATCTCCAGCAACATGTGACGGGCTACAGTGGCAAGCAGGGATCAGAGCGTATGGTGTTGTGTGTTAATGGAGTTTTGGACGGATGGATTCATATAGGAGAGATTTATAATCTATGGTCGACGGCTCAAAGCAAGCCCTAAAACCACTGGATGTTTAATCCTAATCCAGGGGCTAAGACCTCTGCAACACTGAGTGCGTAGCTACATCCATACTTCTCCACCATGTTGAAGACAACCTCCTGCAAAATTCTGTATATATTTCTACAACTAAAACTGCTCAAAGAAAGCTCCTATATGTTTGAAATGATATTACATCTGGTAGACTCTGTTATGAAAAGAGGAACATTTTTAAAGAGTCTGCACGAAAAAAATAACAAAGGTTTCAAAACTTTTATATGTTAGTTTACGGCAACTATATAGTTCCATTGTTTTTTACTTTCGAGGTTACATGAAGGCAGCACAGACTTCATTTTAGTGTTGTCAGTGAATGAACAGCAGCACTTAAACCACCTTAACACATGATTGAAATTCTGAACGAGGCATAAAAAGTCTAATTTACATGAACTCCATGATTAAAGAGCATGGAGTCCACGAACGTGTTAAGTCTTGCTGACCATGGAAAAAATAAGAGACAGACGGCCTGAGAAAGAGTCTGCAAGAGATGAAGACATAGAGTGAAAGAGATAGTGAAAGACACGAGGGGAGAGATGAGGCACTGAATTGAAATGAAGCAGATGTTAGTACAGCATCTGCGCTAGGCAACTTCACTCGTACCAGTGTCTGATCCTGAGTGAGCGTCAGGGGGAAAAGAAATCATGTGAGGAGTATCATATTGTATTTTTGGTGGGTATGCCTGAACAAGAGGCTGTTCAAATCTACAATTGCAGATGTTAAGGATTTAGTAGTCTATCTCCCTCAATCATCTGTCTACACATTATGTCTTGCTGTGTGGAGCACAACTTGTCACAAAATCATGTTTCCATTTCAAGGAAGCTAAATTGTCCTGTCTCTCCTCATTGGGCTTTTGTCTTGTGTTTCCCCTTAAGCTGCTTATCAATAGCAGAATGAATATTCACATAGGACTACAAGCGGCTAGCTGGTTCTTTAATCCCCATGCCCCAATCCTCATGAGCATGCCTACTCTCCTTCAAACAGTCAAACGTGACACAACATGACACTGAATAATGAGGAGATCCATAAACATTCATCTATTCTTCCACATGTAGAAAAAGCAAACTGTAGGGGGTATCTATCTATCTATCTATATATCTATTTATCTATCTATCTATCTATTTATATATCTATTTATTGCTATTGTTTCATTTGTTGTCATTTTCACATATGTATCTATAAATTTCAGCCTCAAGATTAAAAAATTGCAGCAAATTCTTTTAAATGGTTAATTTTCAAATACCGACACATTCTCACCTTGCTGGCAGATTTTTATCAGTTCTTTGGGGAAAAAAATAAATTTTTTGTCAGTTTTCTCAGTCCTAACTCACATGGTTTGTTGAGATTTATATACAGTACTGTGTGTCTTTTGCAGTAGCCTCACAACTTTGACAGTAGACAAGACAGCAATGTTGTCCCACCATGTGACTGCACTGTCCATGAAAGACATAAGAGGCCTCCTGTCATGGTTTAGCATGTAATCCATCCTCTTTATCTCTCCCTTCAGTCTTTGTTTCAGTCATTAAAGCCATTTCTCCTCCCCCCTCTGTCCCCACAAGAGGACCAATGACTGGATCAGTATGGAGAGGTGAGGAAAGTGGAAGGTGGACGGTTTGCCCTCAGTGGACATACTTACATACTGTAGGCACACACACACACACACACAGAATTTAAGGGCATATCTTAAGCAAAGCCGCTGTGTCATAAACTGTTAAGTAAACAACGCAGATGTTACAGATGATGATGCTGATGATGCTGACGATGATGATGATGATGATGGGATGGGGCTTAGGAGAGAATTAGAGTTATGCATGCACATCTCATTGCACACGAATGAGCAAACATTAAAGTGCACACTCTTATCATACACTCACACACACATAAATACACGCACACCTGCAGCGTTTAAAAATACCTCCTGAGAAATTCTCAAATGATAAAAAAGTGTTGTTGACCAAACTGTTGGAAAGTGCAGAAAACATTCAGGGTGCAGAGAGAAGTGGGAAAAACTAATTCACAGTGTCAGTTATTATTCAATAGAATATTTGGGACAACTTAAAATGATTCAGACCTTAGGCTGTTATTATGTGGGCTTCATTCTCACAATTAAATATTAAAATGTGAGCATCCCACCGTGAAAACCATGAAAGTCTATTTTGTTAATTATGATATGAGAAAAACAAAGCTGCATGAATTTGCCACCAAAACAATTTAGGTTTAAATCTTTAAAATTAAATCCTTTCATTTGTAATAGTTTTTAATCCTAGAGAAATGCTTTCTAAAAACCACATCATGGGTTATTAGTGCGAATTAGTACGAATATGAATGCTACCACACAACAGATGAAGGCCAGTTCACTCCTGAATATCCAAATTACATCTAAACCCGTACGCGGACATTAGTTATCTTCCATTAAGAAAGTGCCTAAAAACAAAACAAAGGAGAAAACTTAAGTATACGCGGACCTCCAGAGCGACTTTGTCCAAAACATACCTCTGAAAAGGATGGCTGTCCACATGTAAAATCCAAACGAACATGGTCCCCAAAACTTGTGGCACCGCATCCTGGCACCGCTCAGACTCCGCCGGCGCCACCGGCAGCGGGCTCTCAGTGTCGACTAGACCGGGGTTCTGCTCCGGCTTGGCGGTGGTATGAACATGAGGCTGGAAGGAGACAGAGTGTGTGAGATACTAAAAAAGACTGACAGACCTGAATGAGTGTGGAGTTCAGATCGGCGCGTTCACGCTGCTTCAGAATCACATTCCCACACACACACACAAACAGACAGCGCTGCACGGGAGCGCGCGTCCGAGCTAGAGTTGGCCAGAACAAGATGAATATTTCACAGTTCATCCCCAAGCCATCATAATGACGACAATAAAGTTTATGTAGGCTAATATTCTATGGTCGATGTTGTCGATGTTTTCACGGTGTTTATGTTTAGTTTACTATGGTTCACTAAAATTTATAGATAGGCTACATAGGCTATTTAAAAGTGTAACAACTTAGTTTAGTGTCTAATTGAGCTCGACTCACTTCAAACGTCAGTTGTTTTGACTCTCCTGTTCTCACCTGTGTCCTAGCGATGTTCACCTATATTTAAGTTGGGGGCACGCAGCAGGTCTACCGTGTGACGTAAACAGAGAGGGTGTGTCGTAATGCTGCGCCATCTGTCTGGAGCCAAACTGACTTTGTTTAGCTGTTGACAAACTACACTGAACCTTTTACTGGCAATGAATTTATCATTGAAAATAAAGGTTTATTATTAGCATTATACAAATATTTTGGCATGTAGGTCTTGTGCCCCAGTCAATTATGTCATAACAAGGGTTAAGTCTTTAAAGTCCTCCTCCACTCAAAATTGTGTTGTTTGTTTCATTGCTACACTTTGGTGTTTGACCTCCTTTCTAGGTAAACTTTTGAAATGAACAACATTCGCATAGAATCTGGATTTTTAACAGTGTAGTTTAACTTTTTTTCTGGAAAAAAACACACAAATTATTAGTCAAAGCAGAGTAGATTTATGTGTCTTAAACATGTCTGGAGGATGATCCATGGAAAACAGCATGTTACAACACTTACAAAACAGCTTGTAAGTTTCAAGCCAAACAGAGCAGTGCAGCAGTTTTCTACCTTATGTGACTTGTTGTTGACTTACCTCTCAACAATACCTTGAGCATTTTAAAATCACTGTAAGCTTATTTCTTAAGGCTGCTCTAATCAATATTTTTTAAAACAACAAAGTTAGAGACTAGCTGGTGAACAAAATGGATCATCATGTGGAGAAAGAGATGACTCCAAATGCATGCTAATGTTTTTTTGTGTCTGCTGAAAGTGTAAATAATCAACTGCTGGCCAACACCTTTGCCATATCAACTTTATGAATTGATAATATGTCAATGTTATGTTTACAGCTTGTTGTAACCTAACCCTAACACATGTAAACACATTTCCTCAAGTGACCAAAAATCAATGAATATTGAATATTGAATCATTTGTTTGTCTCAGTGCTGAACAGGACTAGGCCTGAAACACAGACTCATACAGTTGGCACAGATCACCACACAACCCTCCTTCTCCCACAGCTGTAGACTATCTTTTATGGATGTGATGTGTGTCACACTGCAATTTCCCACTTCCCGGTGATACAAAGAGGTTCATCAACTGCATTTTTGTCATATTTGTCTCCTTTTTGTGCCAGACTGGCTCATAATCAAATGACCTATTTATCCCAGTCCATAAATAATTTCAGTCGGAAATGGGATCCGACAGGCGATGAGGGGGAACACTGCACATTTCTCCAAATGTTCTCACTGCATGGCTCCCTTTCTCTCTCTCTCTCTCTCCTCCTCTCAATGGAACAGGGGCGTATCATCTAAGAAGCAGTCTTGTGCCAGTAGTATTAGACCATTCCTGCTATTTTTCATACCCCACATGTCTCCGTCTCGTGGAGACCCATCAGAGGAAATTCATGCTGTTAGATGTGATTTTGTACAGAATTCAATATCTGTCTGTACTGTAGGTGGGCCAACAGCCACAGTGGGCACAGCAAAACCTCTGATCACCACCTTCATCCTTGTACTTGCTCTCACAGGGCAGACCTTCAGTCAGAGAAAAGTGGCATAAAACCAATCCTCATTTAGAGATCTCATTCTGGTTACTATATTGAGCAAACTGTGAACTAAAAGCTGAAAGTTTTGTGAGTGTAATATCTACAAATCACTACTGAGCTGTCCGTTGTGCTGAAAGCAGCATTAATACAAGGATGTCAACAGGTATGAAAGAAATCATCCTAGGAAAATGACAAACGTAATTTATTTTGTCCAACTTGACAAATTCACATGACATACCCAACACATGATATGCAAAAGTTTTAAACTGATGTGGAAATCAAACATCTGTACAAGGCAATCGTCTCCTAACTGTTGTCAGACTGACATCAGACTTATAAACTTTGACCCATCTGATTTAGGAGCTTGTAGATAGAAGTGTCAGATTTGTTTTGGCATGGAACAAAATGACATGTCTAATAAGAATACAGAGAAGACAAAAAATTTCAATCAATTTCAAAACTGACGAAAAGGCTTTGAACTACAAAAGCAACAAGTACTTGTCTGACAGCAGGAAATATAAAGAGCTGCTGTCATTGAAGATGGGTCTCATTTGTAGGCACATAGTATCGCATTAGAGAGAATGACTTGAAACTTCTCTATCAATATTAATATTTTTGGTATGCATTCGCAAACACATTTTGAGTGAGTATTTATGTATTGAGTCTATAAATCTGGTGCATGGTAAATATATTTTTTCTCCCTATGTGTTACCTCCTCCTACATTCTCTACATTATTTTGCCCCTTGGGGGGAGTGGTTGCAAACACTAACACGCTAGAGAAAAAGTGCACAAACACACACTGTATACACACACACAACAAAGCCCCATCCCTTTCCTCATCCCTCCTCCTTCAGTATCTCTGCTGAGATACTGAAATGAATCTAATTAACTTAAATCTAAGCCCTTCATTCTTTTTGAAACAAATGACAATTATCAGGTAAAACAACAGAGCAAGAAGATGTCTCAGCAGTAGCATAGATGCTTGGCACCTACAGGACCTGTGCAGGTGCCAGCCAAACTGTGTTGTTTAAATATCAAAAATCAGCAAAAGAATATGATAAGTCCTCCTGTCCCTGTGAATCTGAACACACTGAGCTGTTGACATTTGCTGATTTTGAACCTCTCAATATCTCTCCAACTTTCTCTGATTAAGGACAGTGATGGAATCTGCATCATGGTTTGGCATTTTTAAACGCACTGATCCACTTACTGTACTTGAGGTGAACAATAGCAGAGAGGCAAGACTAATCGCAGAGAATAGTGCAAAGACCAGAGGGGGCTGTTACAGTAATTCTCTATCTTTTATAAATGAGGACTGTTCTGCTAATGGACTTAAATGTTGTGGAGTTATCATTCCATCCTTTCGTCCTCTTTCTCTCTGTGTGTCTCCTTGTCTATCTCGCCCCTTTTGTCCTCTTCTACTTAAATCAAAATGGCCACATTCCTCTTATGTTAATCGACGCTTTTAAAATGACAAAAGCGTGAATGATTTTTTTTAGTATACGTTGTTAAACATCCATCTCACGTTCCTTCCAAGTTTCTAAATTAAATATGTGAAATATTCGCCGGTCCCAGCAGGGTGCATATGTGAGCATATGTGTGTGTGTGTGTGTGTGATAGAATGGGGTCAGATGAGTTTTAGTTTTTGTCTGAGTCGCTACCTTTGATGTGTGGAAGACGCAAAGCTTTTGCTGTGGCAGAGAGCACACAGGTCCCAGAGCTACCCAAGGTGTGTGTGTGTGTTTACATGCGTGCATATGTGTGTGTGTTTTTAATCTTGATATGCATTTGTGTGTATGTGTGTAAGTGTGCATATTACGTGTCTATGTCTGCAGTTGTGCATACATTTCCTTATTTGTGCACATGTCACATGGTTGGGGAAAATGATTGAATGAGCAACAAGGAACTCAATAAGGAAGTTTGAATAAATATACAGTGGTTGATGATTAGTAAAATAAGATTAGCAACAATGAATATGAGACTTTTCTCATACTCTGTGCAATTCATAATCTTATGTGTGTGTGTGAATATCTGCCCACATGATGAAGTGCATCTTGGTCCTCCTAAAACAACTCCTCCTCTGTTGCCCTGCCACCAGCCAGCAATTTGTCTCTGTTACACTGTGCAGGTGGCTACTCAGTTTATTATTGGGATGTCAAAGAAAGGTCAGACCTCTCACACACACTTAGGAGTTCACTTTAGAAAAGGTCAGCGGTGCACACAATGGTGAGGGAGAGTCACAAAGTCTGAAAATCACCAACAAAACACAATAAAAAGAGATATAGAGTGCATTGTGTGGGTGTACAAAAAACAAAGAGAACTTTATGTCTTCTACAAAGGCCTCACACAATGCATGCAAAAAAAAGATGGTCACACACCACACATATGTTATATACACATACTTAGAGATGCGTAGGTTCATAAATAGAAGTAGTTTGAATTATTAATGTAGTTTTGTTCTGTTGGACTTTAAGTCGTTGTCTCGGTGAATTACTGCAACTCTTATTTTCATTTCAGCTTTTAGGTGGTCATTTGTGTATAAGTGGGTGCGACGCGTCACTGTTCGAGCAAGAGTGTAAATATTACATCACACAAAGAAATTCACAGGAACACTCCTGCACATATATTAAAGGATGAGAGATTTCATGCAGCACCTTAAAGAGAGGAGACCCAAATTAATACCTGAGGGAACTGCTTTGAAATTTTGAAGGTCTTAGCGAACCTTTCTTCACTCGAAAAACAGGCTTTGAATTCCCCTCCATTAGGTACTGTGTCGCTTCAGTGTGCCTGTTTAGTCAAGTTGGACATGTTACACAATTTAATTAATTTCTTTAATTGTTTTTTTGTCAAGTTTTTCATGAATTTCTGTCCACAATTTTCTGCACTGCACTTTGCTTACATATTGTTTTGTAAAGGTCTACATTTGAACAACTGTTTTTTAAATTCATCATCTGATATTTTAAATCCATCAACACATAAAAAATCTATCGTTTTCCATTTATTTTACATATACATATATCGTACACATTGCTTAAATGCCTGGTGCTCAAACAGTGAAGTGTCTACCAGCCATGAATGTGGTAAGCACTCCACCCAGTGGAGGAAATGTTGATGTACACAAAACTATATTACTGTAACGGCACACATTATACTTCCATGACCATAAAATCATGTCGGTCTTAATTATGTTTATTCAAATGCCACATATTTCTGTCTTAACGGTAAAATCTGAGTAAGTCAAGAATACAGTTTCAAAGTCAAAGTATAAAGTGGAAACTATAGAACTGAACAATTTAAATATATAATGTGAGAAAAGTTTCACAACATATAACAATATCTTTACATTTGGAATGCTTTTCTGAAAATAAGCTGATATAATATTTTTTAAATGTAAAATATATATTTGTTTGCATATTTTGTGCACTAAACCTTATTTATTTCAGATAGTTCTTATTGATTTTTTTTTTTTTTTATTGAAAAACCATATTGCTCCCATAGACGTCAACAAAAATGTCAACTGGAAAAAAAAAAACAGAAAATTGCGTTTGCTAAAATCAAGAGTTTTGCAATGAATTTGTTTACAGACAGACTGGTAGTCTATACAGAGTCTTCTTTATGTTGAATCTCAGAGCCTGACTTGTTCCTGCGGGGGAAGCACCAGTATGTGAGTGTGTGTGTATGTGTGTGTGTGTGTGTGTGTTTGTGTGTGTGTGTGTGTGTGTGTGTGTGTGTGTGTGTGTGTGTGTGTGTGTGTGTGTGTGTGTGTGTGTCGTGTTGTTTTGGATGGTCAGTTAGAGCTCTGGCACCCATATAAGTGGTTACCTTGACAGGCTGCCTGATGCTTGACTTCATTCATTCCTCTGGTTGCTGGTAAAGGCTGTGAAAGAAACTCTTGTTCACTTTTACATTCATCTGTGAGATTCTGAACTCTGGAGAGACTTGCACATTCAGCTCACTGGTCACTCTGCAGGTAAATCTTATCTTTTTTCCTTAATATTTTTTCCCTTATTATTCAAATTACTTTCTTCCTTTGATTTATTTGTACATCTGAGTTTTACATCACAGAAGGAATGAAGGAACAAGAGATAGAATGAAGCAGTTGTTAATTTTAATCAAAATAACTGCATGAATATATTGTGTGTGTGTTTCTGCGTTTTATTATTTATGACTTTGACTTTATAACATTTGTTTTGCATTTTACAGACATGAAGTTTGTGATTCTGTTTGCTCTTCTGAGTGGTAAGTCAGACAATTTCATGAATTATATGTTTTAGTCTGTGTGTTTTGTAAATGTATGTGCATGTTGTTTTAGATTTAGGTCCATGATAATATTATGCTTTAAGCAGCAGTGTAAGTCACTTCAGTACTCAGACTGAGCAATGCGATATGATTACCCCAAAAAATTTGCATTAATGCTGCGTTTACATTGTCTATTAACATTCAGCCATTTAAGATGTCCAAACATTTTCTAAAAACACATTTTCTTCTGTGAAAATGTGGCGTTTCTTTCTTAATTTCTTTAAGTGTGATTCTGTACATATCTACGTACATTTTAAATGATATATTGTTATTTTAAATGTCAAAGAATTACTTGATGTTTTTTTTTAATCAAACCTTCATTACAAGGATAATTCATTAGTCTTCGACCGTGAAAATGCCCTTGTGTTCAGGGTATTTTGTTCCTTACCTGCTTTTAATATTGTGTTCAGGGGTTTTTGCCGCCCCATTCATGAAGGAAGAGCAGGCAAAGCGATTTATCAGGCTGAAGAGACAGTCAGGATATTGGGATCCAAACCACTCTCAGAACCAATGGGGTTACACCATTCAAGAACAGGTGACAGACACAGCACTGTGGTGTGAATTATGGTCAAGCACCAGTCTGAACATAATTCATAGCCAGTAAATGCAAAATCCAAGTCTTTGAATGAAAGAGGCTTTATATGACAGAGTGTCTTTCTTCCTCAGGCTAACGAGTACTGGACAGCAATTCGAACAGATGCCCAGTACTACATGGACATGGGTCACCTGATGTTTGACCGCTCTGTCGCTGAGTGAGTGAGATAATCAGAAGCACAGCATGTGCCACTTTTTATCTAATTGTCCTTACAGTATAGTTTTGTAGTGTAGTTTTGTTTTGTATGGGTAAACACAGTTTAAGTGCCATATTCTGCCTATTTTACCACATGTCCATCCTCTGAAGTTCATTATTGAATAGCTCTGGTTTTCATTTTGTCCTCCAAGGACTAAACAGTCACTTCTATTGCCATTTGGAGTTGCTAATGTGCCCAAATCACCCTGTGCTTTAAATGGTGTGTGTGAGTGAGTGCTAAAACTCCCTATTAACATGCTATTCCAGTGACATCTTTAATCACATTTAGTTGATGTATATTATGTTCTTTCTTTTTTTTTGGTTCTGTCTATGTTGCAGTGAAAACAACAGGATGTACATGGAGATGCTGCGCAACGCTCGAGCTCACCTGGACAGCCACACGGGGCAACGCAAATAGAAAACAAGAAGAGGAAAACTGAGGAGATGAGACATCACACTGCAGACAAAAATAATGTAGTGTAGACTTGCTTATACTAATTTGACTTACAGAGTCAACAGGAAATACATTTCAATGTATTCTGAGCTTCAACCACATGCTTTTATAATGGAATGTATATGTTTTGTCATTAAATACAATATGTAGCAGTTTTAAGTACAAATGAGAGATGAAAATAATCAAACAAACAAGAATTCTCATATTAAGGCTCCGCTTCCATTGTTCATTTTATTCTATAACAACTCATAATATCAGTGAAAATGAATAAAAGTCATAAAAGTTTTTGAATTGTTTTTTGCTAGTTGGATGTTGCTTTTTATGAAAGTATGGATTCTTTTAGAACAATGATGCCTGCAATCAAATATTATCTTCAATGAAATGTGATAGATAAAATTAAACTGTGCTTTTTAAACAGGTAATTGCAAAGTTAAGTTCTTAACAGATCTTTCATGCAGTGTTTTTGGTAGTTCAAGCCTCGGCTTTGTTTTGACAGGGAAAAAGAGAGAAACTGTTCTGTTCTGTTCTGAGATGAGAAAAATTGAATAGAAATAGAAAAATAGAAACTGTGTTTGCTTTACAGACATCAGAATATTTCCTTTCAGAAAGTTCTTTGGGGAGCAAACATCCTGTTTGTGTTTTGTATTGTGTGTTGTTTGTATGCGTGACCACTGGGTGGTGCTCTCAACTGCAGATATCCCCTTACTTCACCCATTTCACCCATCATTTACTACTTTCCTTTTTTGATAAATCCTATTTATATGTAGCTCAGTTTCTCCTGATGTGTGCATAGTTTGCTGATAAACTGTCCCTGACTTGTTTGTGAAGTGTTGCAATTTTCTAACTGAACATTTGCTGATATTATAAACATGGAATTTTCATATAAACAGACATAAACATGGCGTTAGTTATGAGAAATAAGGCATTGTGTATTCAAAACAACTTTATTAGTGTGATAAAGAACATCTAAACAGTACAAATGCAGTACATTTGAGAGTTGTGTAATTTAAAGAATAATTGTCTTAATTTATTCATCACACTTCATGTTACGTTGAGAGAATTGAACAGAAAATAGTACAGTTGAAGTTGTTGATTGACACAAAATTAATCAGCAATTATATCCTAAAGTTTTGGACAAAAAATCTGAAGATGTCACCTTACCCTTTAGGAAATCATGATGGCCATTTTTCACTTTTTCTGGAAGTTTATAGACCTAATGTGTTTGATAATTCTAGACACTCATCAATGGATTAATCAATAATGAAAATAATTGCTAGCTGCAGCCTTAATGCTAGATTCTTCAAAACATTTGCATATAAAAGTTGCATCTCGAGTGAAGGTAGTTAAATGTTGTTTGTACTTTGCAATATTAAATAATCTATTTTTCTTAAAATATATACATTATTACAAAGTACAGAAGTTACCATAAGCGGTATGTTGTGCTTCAGGTATGTGATAACTCGAGCGATCCTCTAAGTGCCAGAATAGTTATTTATGAAGAATCTGATGAATCTATGACATGAAGAAATTGTTGAATACCTCAAAATTTGTGACAGACATTAATGAAGAAGTCAGTGATCAAGTCAATAGTAGAACCTGTAGTGCAGTTTAGCAGTTTTATTTAATTTTGGTTGAAGCTGGTGTTTTTACTACACGTTTTTAAATGTTCATTTAATTTAATCTTAAATCCTTTACTAGCATTGTCAGCATGTGTAATCTAAACCAAGGTGTCTTATGGCTGAAGCTATGTGTAAAATTTGAGAATGAATGGGCTAAATGAATCAACATTGTTTAGCACCAATCTTCACCGGGATTGTCTTATTTTTCTACAGCAACACATTATGCATCATAATAATTTAAAATATGGTAAAATATCCATAAAGATTCTACACATAGTGTCTCTAACTGAAACTTAATGACATAAAGCACATTTTACACAGTGGATTTGGGAACGAAACCTAACCAACAGAAAATCTAACAGTCAAAGTTCTTCAATAAGCACCTGTGGTTGCTTTCTCTTGCTTCAGTCTTTCAAATGATTTTAAAGACTCATCTTGAAAGTGGATCATCAGTACCCTGCAAATGAGATGTGTTATAGCTGTTAGTTTGAAGGTGGATCCTCACTTGCAGTTGGAGGTGGGATTTTGAGGAACTTCTGCAGAGCAGGAGTAAAGATGAGGATGGTGCCCAGTACTGCGACAGTAAGGAAAGCCCACAGGAAGATCCTGTCTAACACCTGGGCCACAAACTTCCAGTCTTGTACCACCTTGGAAAAAGAAAAAAATGGAGAGATATGACAGCAATATTTAAATTGCAATCTGCAGACAGTTGCCGTTGTTGCTCAAGTCTTCACTAAGACTAAGAAAGTGGATCATATCACCCCAGTTCTCAGATCTTTACACTGGCTTCCTGTCTGTCAAAGAATTGATTTTAAAATACTGCTGTTGGTTTATAAAGCACTGAATGGTTTAGGGCAAAAACACATTTCTGCTCTGCTGCTACATCATGAACCATCCAGACCTCTCAGGTCATCTGGGACAGGTCTGCTTCCAGTCCCGAGTCAAAACTAAACATGGAAAAGGAGTGTTCAGTTTTTATGCTCCACATATCTGGAACAAAGTCCCAGAAAACTGCAGGTCTGCTGCATCTCTCAGTTCTTTTAAATCAAGGCTGAAGACTTTTCTGTTTGCTGCTGCCTTTGATTAAATCAAATTTGAGACTTCTGATTAATATCTTATACTGCACTGTAACTTTTAATCTCCTGTTTCATCTGCCTTATTCTATTTTAGCTTTTTAATTGTATTTAAATGTCTTATTATATTGCCTTGTGTTGCTTCAATATTCTGTCTTGATGCCTTTTATCTTTTATGTAAAGCACTTTGAATTGCCTTGTTGTTGAAATGTGCTATACAAATAAACTTGCCTTGCCTTGCCTTGCCTAAATTATATATTCCTTTATATTTCTGGTTTGATCATACATACACTTTATTTTAATACAATGCAGCTAAACACACCTCTCGAATGAAGTGCTCCTTGCGGATGTGTCTGCTGATGTAGCGCACTGAATAGATGGCCTTCTCCAACATGGTCGCCCAGGCCTCTTCCTCTTTCCCCTCAGGAGTCGTCTGTCCATGGGCTCCGCTGTTCGCTCTCTGGCCTCCTTTCCGACCTCCAGATCGCGCCTTCAACTCAGGACTTTCAGGAGCCAGTTCTGGGTAGTGGTAGCGGTCGGTATGACCTCGCATGCACAGCAACCGAGGAAGTTTCTGAAGGAAGAGGTTACGAACCCACGGTGACATGGGGTGGTAGGTGGCTGAGGAGCGGTGGTGCACGTTGATGACAAAGACAGTGACGATGATTGAGAGAGTGACAAATATCATGATGAACAGCAGATACTCTCCAATAAGCGGAATCACTTTTGAGGAGGAGGGGATGATCTCTTCTATGACCAAGAGGAACACAGTGAGTGACACTAAGACGGAGGTAGAGAGTGACAGCTTCTCCCCTTCATCTGAGGGAAGGTAAAACACCAGGACAGTCAGAAAGGACAAACCCAAACAAGGGATAATGAGGAAGAGTGTGTAGAACAAAGGCAACCTCTTCAGGATGAAGGAATACGTGATGAAGGGGTAAGAATACAAGCCATCCTTCCTGTTCCCTCTTGCACCAGTGGCACTGAGGATCTCCCATTCCCCATTATCGAAGAAGTCCTTCCGATCTACCTGGTTGTCCATCAGAACCAAGTCCACCATGTTGCCATCGTACGTCCAAGAGCCAAACTTCATGGAGCAGTTCTGGCGGTCAAAGGGGAAGAAGGTGACATCCATAGTGCAAGCGGACTTATAACTGGCAGGTGGCGTCCAGGTGATGGCACCGTTGAACTTGACAATAGCTTTGGTCATCAGGGAGCCTTCAAATCGCCCATCAGCACTGACAAAATGAAACAAAAGTCAGTAAAAATTCTGTTTTTTTCTTTAGAATCATATTCACAGAATCTCTGCCTCTGTGTTCGGGGAGAGTGATATTGGTTATGTTAATTTATCCTTTGTAATTTTATTTTATTTTATTGTGATATATACATTTATTTTTCTTATATTGTTATATAGAATAACTCACAATCAACTGTGATATTAATGGACTGAATGAGTATGGCACTTTTGATCACAGCTCAGTATCACATGACCCTGTTTAGTGTGTCTTACTTCTCGTAGAGGACAATGTCTGGGAGCCAGATATTTTCAGAAGGAACTCTGATGGAAGTGATTCCTCCATACTTGTCTGGATTCCATCGCAGCTTGTAATCAATCCACTCCTGCTCAGCATAAACAAAGGACACAAGGTGCTATATTATTAAGCCTATACACAACACTAAACAATACCAATGTTATTTTTAATGCATAAGCATCAACACTTGGATCACATCCACCAGAGATTCATGCGTCTCCCCAATCTGTCACCTGTATATAGGCTGTATACATTATTACATTGATTGTTTGATTTTTTTTCTATAAAGAAAATTACTTTTAGTCAGAGTACACTGTGAAAAGTGGGTCAAAATTTGCTATACAAACAATAGTTTTTAAATTTATCAGATGATACAATAGGTGCTCTCAAAATGTAGTGCTGAATTTAGTATTTAGATTTTCTGTATTTTTGTAAAGAACACCAGTCAGTTCCCGTGTTCAACAGACGATTGCTGTATGTGTCTGTATCAGCCATTGAGCCGCAATAAAATTTTGAATTGCAAAATTCTTTTATATCGGCACATTGTTATTCTCTTTATATTGGCCAAGACCTGATGTTATCTAGTTTGATAATAATAATGAAACTAGATCATAAAGGCAAAAATTACCTTTTCTTGCTCTGTTAAACAAATATTAGCATGTGTCATCTTATTGATTTGTTGTTCAACCATGTAGACTCAGTTTATTTTTGTCTCTTGCTTACCTGACACAGCCAAACATTAGTTGTCATTAGCTGGTTCTTCTCATCCTAAAAATGGACAAAGACAACAGACAAAAGAAGGATATTTGAAAAGTAGAAACTGTCAGTGGCACATTTCATGATCAAAAAGGATTGAAATTGATTGAAACCTGCTGTCACTCTCAAATTCTCCAAACAAGTCTTTAAATACAAGACAAACACTAAATCTGAGTAATATTTGTAAATGTCAAAGTAAAAGTGAGAAAGACTGCTAATGTCAGCCGTCAAATTCGACAAGTTTGGTTTTTAAGGCTCTGATATCTCCCACTTCGGCTAAAAAAATCAGATATCAACATAGATGGCAACCACACATATATTAGTAGTACTAAACTGTATATCAGTGATGCTCAGATGAATTATATGTATGTTATATTATATGTATGATTGGATTATATGTATGTAACTTATTTACAGCACTAAGCATGGGTGATCTGAGTGTTCCATCATGACATTAGATTAGATTAGTGGACTAGATCAGAAGCTTGGTCGAAAATAAATAAATCATATTTTTTCATTTCCATGAAATCAGCCGGAATTTAATTTACCTGTCTATGCCACTTCCTTAGCAAACAAGAAAAAGGAAATATAACACCAGAGGTGGGTGCAGTGGACCAAGCTGAGAAAATATAGGTACAGTGAAAGGTAAATAGAGAGAGACAGAGAAAGAGAGTAGCGAACATGGGCTTGCTTCCACATCACTGGAGACAAGTTTGAGACGTTGGGGAGAGACTTAGAGAAAAATAAATCTTGCAAAGGTGATACAAAGATATACAAAGACATAGGTGAACAGAGAGACAGGGAGTGGTTTAGCTGCTCAGTGTATCCGGACCAGGCCTCAGCTGTCAGACTGAGTTGGATGTTTTGGTGATCACATAGAGCAGAGGTGAACCATAATCTAATACAGAGCCATGCAGCAGCCCAGGAACACTGGGGACAATGCAGTACAAAGTGTACCCTACTGTAGCTGTTAGCAGTTAGCTCTCTGTCCCTCTCTTTTTACTAAAATCCAGCAAATCATCAACCTAAACCTTTTTTGCCATGAAGGACTTTTGTTTAATTCATCATTGGTTGTCTTTGCCCGGCATATGTGTTAGTTGGATGGATGAAGAGTTCAATCTAAACTGGTTGAGATGAATATTTCAAGCCGAGAAGCGTGGCTCCTCCATTAGCATCTTCCATTTTCTCCTCTTGAACACCTAAACCATCTCAACCTATCAGAGCCAGCCTTTGAAATATTAAAGGAACACTCCAGAGAGAGACTGTGTGGTTGTAGATGTGAAGAGAGTGTTCCAGATCTATTTCAGGACCACGGAAAGCTCCACATAGTGACGCGGCCAGTGGTCTGTTTGGTTTCAGCACCATGGACAGTAACACTGCTCATACATTAGAATCAAATGGGAACCTACCACACCTAACCTTTGTTCTCAATTATAAAGAGAAACTGTCCATTTTTTTTACCATTTGATTGATGCATTTGAGTGGTTTTCCTTTTATCTTCTTTTGTGTATTTTTTTCAGTCCTCATCACTTTTGTTATTGTCAACAAATCACATGAAAAGACCAAAATCAACAATGCGTTAGTCCACCTCTCAGTACTTCATCACCCAGTCTGCGACTCTCAGCCCCAAGCCTGTTTTTTCTTACTGAAGATTTAAATATTTAAAAACATGTTACAAGTACATATTGTAATTTTTTTTAAAGGCTAAGTGATTTCCAAAAGCAGCTGGGCACTTTAGCGAACTTAAGCCAAACAGAAGTAAATGGTGCATTTAATGGGGACTATTTTCAGCCACAGATTGAGATAGCAGTAATTACAGCAGCAGTGTATGTGGGAGTGACTCAGAATAAACTATGCAATATGTGATTTAATAGTTTGAAGGTCTGTGGGACAGAGGAATAAGCTATAATTAAGCTAAAATAATAATTAATTGTTGGTTTTGGTATTTTTGTGTGATTTGCAGACAACACATAAAATATAGAGTATCACCAGACTTACCATTTAACATCCGAGCCATGATTAGGTTTGTTGGGGTTAGAAGTTGGGTTTAACCCTTTAATCTCCAACTATATTTCCCCTTAAGTTGCTTCAAAATTAGAAAAATCATAACTTTCCATGGTGTATGTCATGTTCTACATCTGGTCACTGATGATATAAAATGCTTACATTCAACAAAATATTCAAACCACAATGACATTAAGTACTTAAATACACATTTTTATGTGATTGGCCTCATTAATAAGTCTAGAAGTCTACCTTACCTACCTCTATCTCAATTTGTGAAGGTTTGTGAGGGTTTGGTGGAAGATTCAGCTGTGCAACATATATTTGTAGTGATGCATCCACTGGCGGGGCCATTAGTTTAAGACATTGTTAGGGTTTGGTTTACCTAAAGGTAAGGATTAAGTCTCAGTTGTGTATGTGCTATTAGAGTAAGGGGTTGGGAATGCATGAAGACACTAAATATCCTCACAGAAGAGCGTGGGTATGTTATTGTATGTGGATGTGCATTCATCCTCACCACATCAACCAGCTGGGAGATCTTGAGTCCGAAGCGTACTTTAACAGTGTCATTGGCGCGTTGAATTGGCCTGACCCAGCGCTGGTAGCCTTGGAAAAGGTTCTTCAGCAGGGCATCCTCCATCTCCGCCAAGGATACAAACTCACTTGGAGCTTCAATGAAGAGGAGTGAGGTGGATTAACAACTGCTCATTATTACATTGCTGTTATTACTGTCCTCCACCATCACTACCCTGCTTCTGCCATTTCAGTGACAGGGGTGAAAACAGACAATTACAGTGAATTAAATGCTTGCTGGTACTTGCTGTATTTGAGTACCTGTTTTATAATTTTCTAGAAACATCATAAAATCAGTAACACTATTGCCAGTTGAGAAGCTCTGTATCAACTACCTTAGAAGAATTTTTTAGACGAAACAATTGATTGAAAATAATCAACAGATTATTCAGTAATGAAAACAATCATTAGTTTCATTCCTAGTTGGCAGAAGCATCATTTAGACATTCAAAGTAAGTTCACCTTGAACATCTCCCTCATTCGGTGACCTTTCAAAGTGCTGATGATGGTTACAACTTTGGACAACACCAGTTAATTGGATAGGTATTGATTGATAGTGCTTATTGGCCTTTACATATGCTAATTCTGTGTAGTTAAAAACTGTGTAGTTTAGTGTAGTCTTGAGAGTTGTTTTTTTTTATTGGTATTTGTTCTTCAGTAATGTTCTTGTTGATCTTGTGATACTCTTGAGTCAAGTCAACAAACAGCACTTCTATTAGTATTCTTTTCACCCATGTCTGTGGCTGTGCTCATTAACTTCTGTTTGATGTTAAATGACGTGTTTGGCTGCTAATTAAAAGTTTAGCCCAACAGCACAAGCGCATTTGTAATTGGTTTAAACATTTACAGTCCTCTCACTGAGCACAAGTCTTGTTGGACATGTATTAACTGGAAATAGGAAAGACAGCTGAGGAAAATGAATTTGCAGTTTTACAAAAGAAATTCATCTAATGGATTTATTGTCATACTTGTAGACAGTGTTATGCTGGGTGTAAATGAACAAATTGAGCAAATTAATCTCATTTGTAAATACTTATTTGTGTATAATTATGTCACTCAACAGAAGAAAAAGTATAAAAACCAGTCATTTCATTCCAAATCCAGGTAATCTTCATCCCTAAATAGACATAAAGTATGACCTCTCCCCCGTCAAATCACAGCAGTCAGAACTTCAGTCCTCAAGCCGCGTGTACAGGAAGGTATTGTGGATATATCAGACCACAAAAGAGGATGAAGAGTGAATGATACAGCTCTGTATAGAGTTACAAACGGAGGGGGAGGAGACAGAGATAGAATAACTGCGTCCAGAAGCTGGGCAGTCAGCACATCAGTCAGCCTCAGGCAATATGATGTCTCCGGGGGGACAAAGACAGTAACATTCACAAGCGACAGCTATAATGTCAGACACAGGGGATGTCAAGTGCATGTGTGTGGTGAGGGTGAGGGAGGAAGAGTGGTGGTAGAAGAGAGATGCTGGTTTCACCTCTGTCTGGCTGACATCATCTGGCTGGATTCATGGGTGAATAAATGTAAAGTATACACCATATGAAGATAAAACCAACGACTGTAGGAGTTTTCACCCCCATTGGATCACCTCTGTCTCTGGCTTCAAGGACTCAGTGAGGGCTGCTGAGTGCTGGACACTGATATCTGACACCTGTTTCCGTTGGTCTGATGACAGATCAAAGGACAGAGACAAAGCTGGGCCCTAACACATTATTGTGGAGCTGATATACTGCTTAAAAGCTCATAGGATTGATGCAGAAGTGCAGTGGGGCGTGGGGTGATAACTCTTGCTCAGTACTAGTAATCAGAGTAACAAAACAAATCCAGTATTGCCACATCCTACAACTAAACATCCAGAAACAGTATGACTTTGTCAGCACTCCCTCTATCTGTCAGACAAAAGTTGAGGGGCATACTGAACAATTTCAATTTCTGTCCTTATATTGTGTCTAAAGGAAAGAGAAATGTTCTCTCCAAGTACAAACAGCCCACTCTCTTTGATTTTAAGGAGCAAAATGAAGAATAATAACATAAAAAGGACATATGGTGAAAGTAACAAAGTAAGAAAATGCTGCAAAGTAGCAATAACCTGTTCTAAGTATTGAGCGAGAGTAGGTTATGGGTGATAAGGTCATCAAAGGTTATGCGGAGTTGATTTAAATCTTTATAAGTCTTTAAAAAAACGTTGCACCACATGCTTTGTCGATTATGATCTTGTCGCCTAAAAATACTCAATAACGTGTATTTTTGTCAAAGTTTGCTTACCGGCGATGTTGGCGAGGGACAGCGGGCAGGACACCGACAGGAGGAGGAGGAAGAGGAGGAGGACCGCCAACTTCATGATGATGTCCTGGTCCGACTGAGCTCAGCTGGTGCAGCCTCCCGTTACTGACGGCTGTTCTGCTGGAGAGAACTACACACACACCGAGATGGAAAAGACATCGAGATTTCCCATCAGTAGCAGGTACTCGAAACCATGCGGAAAAGAAGACCTCTGCCGTCGTTTTACAGAGGGCAGGGACCCGGTGTGAAGGCGCATGTGGCCGGTGTCCGTATGTTGTGACTCCGGTCGGGGCGTCAAGGGGGGCGGCGGTCAGCGGGACGGGGGGGCGGCTCTCTAGAAGAGGAGGAGGAGGAGGAGGAGGAGGAGAGGAGGAGCACGGGTGGAGTTTAAAAGCCGCTCTAAACCATAAAACATCTTTTTATCTTTATCTCTGTAGTGCTGCTGTCCAGAATATAAACTGTTTTTTTTTCACAACATAAAGTGTATAAAAATACTGTTATCATTTCTGGACTTGGAAGGAAACTTAACCTCATTGTGATCATGTGCTTTAAATTTCATACGCGTGTTTTACAATAGTCCTGTATCATCCTGCGAAAAATGCGAAAAAAGACTTTTGTAATGTTTCCTTTTAGAAATGTTGAATATTAGTGGGGAGGAGTTGTAATTGTAGTGGCGTGTGGCTTAAGACTCGAGGATCATGCGACATATAAAGTACTTAATTCCCCGTAGACAGTATTGCCCCCAGCAATAGAGTAATAGGACATAGTCTAATTGGCAGATGTTGTTACATCAAAATCAGTGATGGATGTTCATGTCACTGGCGTCGCGTGTCCACTGGAGAGCGCTAATAGGAGCAAACCAGGTCATCACATCAGTGAGCACTCAGAGGTGATATCATATGAGACCCTTTTTCTGGAAAGTCAACGGGAAACGAATAGCCAAATAGATAATGGTCTAAAGCTGCGATTTTATTCATGGTCACAGGTTTAGAGAAGAGGAAAGTAGTGAAAAACCTCTGTAAAATTCCCATCAGAGCATGTTTGTGCTCAAGTGTCATCATGTTTGTGGTGACATTATCACGATTTGTGTGTTTTAATTTCAATATTATAGACTTCGTACTACAGTGGGATTTAGTTTTGAATTCCTGAAACTGATTTTATTCATCTGCTGTTACTGATACTCACAGGTAGGTGATGTTCTCTACCTATTACATACAACAATACAACCAGGAATGAAAGTTTATTTTCTATGCACATATTACTTACACATGAAATTATCCATTCTTTTCAGTTTTACAGTGTCAAAATGCTGCTGATGTAAATAAGAGAAAAGTCAGAATATTTAATTAAAGTGGTTTAATGGATATGAAATTCTGGAACAAAACATATGAAGCCACCTGCTTCAGTATAAAAAAAAATGACATTCAAAACCTCACATCAATCAAAGCATAAATACTGCCACCCCCTTCAAAGCTTGTACACACACAGATGGGGAAGGTGGAGGCTGGATCACAACTACAGAATTCAAACACTTAAATATAAAAAAGCATTCACCTTGCACATGCCCTCACAAGGATGAAACACTCACACATGCAGACACACACACACAAACAATCTGTGTAGATGTTTTCCATGTTGTGAAGTCTGTTGTGTCGTATCAGTGAATCAGTTGCTATGAGAGACAGTTTCTGATTCTGAACGGACTCCTGGAGACTCAGCCAGCACACACACTATCTTGTGTCACAGATGTTTCAAGTGTCAGCCAGAAATATATTGTCTCTCAAGGATACGTTTCTGTGTGTGATCATCTACAATAACGCACCTATAGACAGAACAAGTGTGAAAGTACTCACACTCAGACTCATGGGAACATCACCAGAGACCAGTGTGTGCGTGCGTGTGTGAGGTATTGGATTCAATGCAGCAGATTGAATGACCAAATGTTGTGTCACTGGTGCTGACAGAGAGAAGGAGGAAAGATTAATTATGATATTAGCTTACATAATTAATCAATTATGTAATGTTTTGATCACATTGTGAATTTTAGGAGGACACAAACAAACAGATGTTTATGAGTGACACTGCAGTTAGCCACCTGTGTAAAGGACAAATAAAGAGAGAGAGAATTTTAAAAAGAATGAGAGCAAGAAAAAGACATAGATTGTGGCGAGGACAAAATCATTAGAGGGAAACATAAACTCATTAACATCCCCCCACACAAACAAACACTGATAGCGATGGTAGGGGTGGTTTTATAAATAACAGCTGAGAATAGCAACACATTTGATAAAGACGTGTGCTGAGAAATCTGTACTGTGCAACCAACTCACTTCCAGGAGAGTGTGGAAAATGTTAAGTTGAGGTGAGAAACACGCTGTTGATGAGTTTTATAGGTTAGTTAAGTATCTACAAGCTTGACTACTTCTTTACTGTAATAAAACAAATATTAAAAGCATTGTTTTGCACAATTAAAGTGAACACGAACCCTCACACACAAGTAACAAATTCAAATCAAATATGAGACGTGTATAATATAAGATGTTGTCTTTGGAATGCAAACCCACCCTCTTTGAGCTGCACAGCACATGATTTATAAAATAATAACCCAAGGTTTGGCTAGGATTTGACTAGTAATGTATTTGCACTATATGCCATAAAAGTATCTGGACACCAACGTGTCAGAAAATGGAAAATGCATGGACACGTACGTCCATGTGTGCCACCACCCCAGTAAAATTGATGCAAAAAGTAAATTTGTTTGTTGGACTGAAAGCAGTGAATAAATAAATTAAAAAAACAAAAGCATGTCTTTCACAATGAGACAATGTATGACTTACTCTAGAGGTCCACACAACCACCAGTTTGTTTCTGGAAAGTGGACACATTGGTGTCATCAGGGTCATTGGGTCATCAGAAATCTCAAAGACCAATATCTCAAAACTTCTGCAAGTAAAATCAACACTAAATTCTGACTAAATACAGCAAAAAAGAAAATGTGATTTCAGTGAACTAACCCTCTTAAAGAGACAGAATGAGGAATATGGGAATGAATGTAAGTGCCCTATGAGAACCATGCAACATACAAATATAGAAGAACGCAGACTCCAACACACACTCACATGTATATATTCTGTAGTTAACCAGGCATGAAGCAAACATTTTCTCTTTTGTATTTTTATTCCTTCTCTCTCTCTCTCTCTCTCTCTCTCTCTCTCTCTCTCTCTCTCTCTCTCCTTTTCTCTCTTTCTCTGTCATACACTCCCTCTCCCCTATGCTCTTCCTCTTCTCTCGTCCATGGGTTGAAGTGACGGGGATAACGGGAGGCTGATTATCACAATGAAATTATCCTGATTTTCTGCTCCACTTGGAGCCGTGGGGCGGGCAGCTGCTGCCTCCGAGATCGTCCCGTCCGCCTCGCCTCTAATCATTTGGAAACATAAATTCTCGCGGGCTGGAAACCTGCCGGTCCCTTCCCAGACGACTGTGGGCAGCTGCACAGTGTGTGTGCATTTGTCTGTGTTAGTTAATGTGTGACTGAGAGGGAGAAGACTGAAAGTGAGAGAATACATTTTCTGAATCTCTGTGTGTTTACCAAAATGTTAGAGCTTGTTTGTGTGTATGAGTGTGCGCTGTGGTGTTGCTGTTGTTTTTGTTTCCTCTGCTGGCTGTTGTTGAGCTCATAATTAAAGTCTACATAATTGGACTTGGTGCAGATATATTGAATAAATAAGAGGAACAGCCCTGTCTCCTAAGGCCCACAGGTTTAATCTTAATCTGTTTGTTGTTTTAAGGATTTTAAATAACTGGTGATAAAAGCAGGATGGGGATACAGCAAAGGAAGTCAAATCTCACAAAAGCTTCAAAGGAAAACACAAAGTCTTTGGTCTCACACATGCTAATACTATTAGCCCTCTAATGCTACCACCAGCACTTAAAATGATAACCTGATAAACTTGAAAGCTTTTTTTATCAGTGGAACTCAAAGTAGCTTATAGAGGATACATTTCTTTCAAAATCAGTCGAACTTTAAAGTGATCTGATGCAAAAAATCTCCACTCATCAATAATATGCGAGTTATTTGATATTTCAATCATCTAAAGTGCCAAAAAAAATCTGTGGCAAAAGTTTGATGGAAAGATTCTGACCAGATCTAAGAGGAAAAAAGTCACTGGAAATTTTGTCAAAAGTTACAGCAGAGACAAGAAAGAAGAGGGAAAGTACTGGATGGAGGAATTTCAGGGTCCAATGTCAATTATAACAACATCAGTCACTATTGAGGGGAGAGAAAGTTAGTCACAGAATAAGCTTATTCACTCAGCAGACACACACACACAAAATATTTATCAACCACTAACATGATACTTCAATCTAGATGGCTCACAGTGATTTTCCTTTTGTTTTCATCTGACTGACGAGATGAGAAGAAAAGGCCTCTGATGGTTTGAAACTCAAGCCTGGCAGGCAGTATTACAATACTGTCTCCTTCGGATAACGTAGGAATGGCTGAAGAGCAACAATCATGTGCAACAACAAGGTAAAATAATATTGCAATGTCTGTGTCTGGGTCTAACTCATGTTGTGTGGATATACATCTTTTCACACAATCACATTGTGAGGACTCACATTCCTTTTGGCAACAAAAGACATGAACTTTTAGGTTAAAGTCATGGGTAAGGGTTGGGATCAGGTATTCAGTAGATATGGTTTAAATCCAGGTGGTTAACGTAAGCCAGTGACCTACTAAGTCCTAAGTGATGGCAGCAGTTATTTATTAGACATAAAATGTGCAAATATGATGTATTCAAATTTAACAGTTTCTTAATTTTTGTATTGCATTTCTAAGATTTCAGTACAAAACACAAATTACATAATCTTTTAAATGAAAAAATATATCTTTTTATTACGCAAGTGAAGCCTGCTCGGATGCTTGGATGAGAATTTAAAGTACAGTAAGATTATTACAGTAAGATACAAAGCACATCTCTGTACTTTGTTGGTATGACAATGTCCACACGCTTTTAAACTAAACAGTATTTCAGGGAGCAATGAAAACCACTGACAGGTCACAGTGTTGATGTATGTAATTTAAATGAGCCCTCTGACATTTATTGTATGTATGAACTGTGGACCCTTTGGGAGGCATAATCGATAAGATTTATATACCATCCATTTTTCCACAACTATACTCATATTTTTGTATTTCAACACATCTTGAAATATTGTATTGTGCACCCTCATTGTGTGTGTATGTCTGCGTGTGCATGTGTGTGGATATATGTGTGTCTGTCAGAACACTTCAGTCCCGAGCCAGTTGGCAGAGATTGAATAAACTCTGGCACACCAAAGATGCTGTCAGATGTGACATCAGATGTGAGTCAGCTGTGCTTTGTGTGTCTCATCTGTATTTGTGCATATATGCATGAGTGTCTCTATGTACTGCATGTGTATGTATTTGTGCATGTGTGATGTGCACATATGCATAATTGTGTGTGTGCACGCATGTGTGTGTGTGTGTGTGTCCACCTGTGTGGTGTGCCAATATGTATGTATGTAAATCTGCATTTGCATAATTTTGTGTGTGTTTCTTCTGCCTGTGCATGCTCTGTATTTGTGTGTCTGTCTGTGTGCAGCTATACAACTGTATGTATATGTGTATGTACAATATGTGTGTTCTTGTGCTGTGGTTGCTCCTCAGGGCTTTTCACCCTGGGATGTCAGCAGTGAGGAATGGGCTGGGTGTGTGTTTCTTTTCTCTTTGTCTGTCTGTGTGTCAGTGCCCATGAGGAGTTCATAGTGCTTGCTGTCCCGGGAGAAATTAGTCTCCATTTCTCATCTAGAGTCACAGAAATGTTGTGTAACCTTCATCTGCCTCTGGACAAGACAGACAGATAATGAGGCACCTTCTGTCATGCACCCACATATGCAATGTGTCACATTCACATGAAGCTGTAGCGATGGCATCAGAAAATTCTTGACTCGTTGGAGCTCTTGGCAAAAGACTTCACATTGTATTTACATCCTCATCCTGATTTCTAACATACAAATGGAAAGTTGAATGTGTAAACTGCTGACCACATTAGCAGATAATGTAACAAGAACAATTGTTGTGGCCCCCAAAAATCAGTCTAACTGCTGTTTATTGTAGGCAGGACAATGACATCTCCACCCATTTCTACCAACTTTATACTCCTAATCCAAAAATGTTGGATTTAGAAATGTACAATCGCTTTTTCCTCCAACGGATCCTGTAAAGATCTGTTATCCCTCTGTTAAATTATGATGCACTATACACTTAATAATAATCATCAATAAAATCATATATCACCCTGTGCTAAATCTAAAAGGAAATATTGTAGATTTGGTACCTGTGTTAACTCTAACAACTATGGAAGCTCTTCCAGTTCAGGCCTTGTTCTTCTCAAAGCCACTAGAAGTAGCATATATAGCTACATTTGTACAAAACTGAGTGTTTGCAACATACTGAGGGTAGGAATTGGAAGACGAGAAGTAGATTATGTAACATGACAGATTTGAGAAGTTTCTTTGGACCTATTGCTGACGTTTTTTGCCAACTGTAACACATTTGGGATTCCTTTTAACTGACATGACTTCAGCAGACCCACAGTCAATTTCTCCATGAAGACGGAACCTACAAACCTTTTACAACCACCTTTCAAGTTTTTGATGTATTTTCGATGGAGCATCACCCAAAATTTCAGCTATTTTGGGTACAGCATGACATATCAGCCTACACAAACTGTGTTTTGAAACTCTGAGAGTTTGCCAAAGCATTTTTTATAGCTCTATGAAAATAGAGTATCATTTCAGGAAGCCTGTTTGAGCAGATGTGAGAGACCGTAATAATATAAAGATATTATTTTATTGTCAGAGGGACAACATTCACTCACACACACAAAGAAGGACTCCAAAAACACTCAGGGTTGTTGTATTAATATAAGTCTCTCTGGTGATACAGGAAAAGGGTGTGAATTGGAGACTTTTTGACTGCCTCACTGCTTCCTTCATAATCCAAATAATGGATTATAAAGTTGATTGACTGAAGTTATGTCACGGTGCTCTCAGGTGATGTGGGATTTCAGGGTTTTGCTCTGTTCTGTGTTCCAGTGTCCAAGGTGCTGAAATGGCATCTGCAGGGCTGATCACTGCTGTCGCTGTCCAGGGTGCTGATCCTCTGCCTATAGAGCACCACATGGATCATATGTCCTAGGGGTTTGGGTAGTTTTCAATGCTGTCACACACAAAAAACAACAAAGCACTTCAACAATGAAGGGTTCTTTCTTCGTTCTTCATTCTATTTTTCTGTCTTTATGTCAAATGTTTTGGCCCACAGGTGTGTGTATATTTTTTTATTTATCGTTAATTGCCTCAGTACTCAGCAGGTAGTCTCTGTACTTACAAACATGAGGGCCCCACCAATTAGCATGCTCGTTTGACAATGCAACAGTAGCCTAAAATGGTAAGTTAGTGTGGGTTGCATTTCTTCATACTGTTTTTTTTTTTAAATTTTCTACCTCTAATTTATGTTGTCATAACCTCATATGTATTTTTTTTCAAACAGCGCATAAATACATTAGCAACACAAACAGAATAAATTCATTATCTGAGGGTGATAATGAGCAGCAATGCATCCAGTATTATCATTTTAGGGAAGATTTAAGGGAAAAAATAATATGCCCTACCACCTTTCTTGTTCAGCACAGTTCAAGGCAAAAAATGGTTTCTCTAATGTGAAAAAGAAAATAACATGCTGCACAGACATGCAGACTTCCCCCTTAATCAAAGTACAGTATGCATTTCTCTCGATGATAACTTTAAATTTCTGTGATGTTTGCTCTCAAATCCAACACGGTGCCAGAAGCATTTTCTCTTGTTCCACCAAAATGCTCTTTTAAATTCTAAGACAATGTTTCTTCATCCATCTATAAATATTCATCAGAGAGTAAAATTAGAAGCCTGCTCTTTCTGAGCATGTGTGAGTGTGTGTTCGGTGAGTGTGCGCGCGCAATATTCTACTTCAAGAAGCAACTATTTATGTGTGGGAGAGGACCCTGTATATGTGTGTGTGTGTGTGTGTGTGTGTGTGTGTGTGTGTGTTCAGAAGGCTCCCATTGGAATGAATTATTTAGAAGAGAGTCTCCTTTACTTATCCATGGTCGACTGGCCACAGGCACGTACCCTTCTGCTCATGATGACACAAGAGACTACCCTAATTCACCATCTACCCTTCTGCAGTATGCCCCCATCTCACCCTCCAACCCCACCCCAACTTTTCCCAGCATGCTCTAGTTCACTGCAGATGTCTCCACAACACATCCTCAATCCCCCAAACTACTGTAGGAAGACTGAAAGGGAAATACAGAGGAAGAGACACAGAAGGGGCAAAAAAAAAACGCCATTTGATTTCACACACAAGGTGTTTTTAGAAAGTGCATGAAAGATGTAAAACAAGTGAAGTATGTAACACAATTATACATTTTTTTCCCAAAAGCTTAATCATAAGAAGCAAACGTGAAATTAAATCCTAAACACACACACACTCTCTGTGACAAGTCCATCATCTTGGAGTCCTGCTATCCAGGAGCTCGATGCTAACAGTCGGCGTCAACAGCGAAGAATCGTGTAAAATATTCATCCATGTGGCTGGCTTAATAATGTATTATCCCTCAGTTTAGCACCCAGAGCTTTGCTGTGCTCTGCTTTGCTCACACTGCCACCAAATACTTGAAGTCCAATCATTCAAGAAAGATGCGCAGCGCTCAAATATGAAACTTACACCATTACAAATTCGGATGTAGCTTTCAAAAGCAACTCCCAGCCCATCCTGTGTGTCTTTCTGAAAATATTATGACAGCCAAAAATATCAGGACCTTTGTTTAGGAGGGACAGGTGGTGTGTTAAGTGTTAAGAATAACATTGTCAGACTATTTAATTCCTCATTAAAATTTTGAAGAGAATCTCAGAAAGTTGGGCGAGAGCCAGTTAGGAAAATTGCATGCATCATACAAATACTGTCCAGACATAGCTGGAATAGCTGGTTCTCTGGTTGATCTCTTCATTCTGTGGCAGCCAGGCGCTAATGTGACCCTGTCAGCCAGTAGACTGAGACTGATGGGATACTATGTACATCTGTAGTACAGCTGCTGCTACTTCTGCTGCTGCTGCATCTCCATATTTATAACTAGATTCAATCCACTCCATAATCTGCAAGTAGGAAGATCCAAGCTGCACATATGGACTCACATAAACACACACTGAGACTGTCTTAGACTCTCGCTCTCACTTCCCCAGGTGCACACGCTCATTCAGTGCACGCAAGCGGGGATTAAGTGTGAGTGGTTGAGTTGCAGAGAGCCACAGGGTAGGCCAATTCAAAGACGGAGTCAGACTCCAATCTGACTTCAGGGGGGAAAGAGTTGCATGATGTGCCTACATCACCCTGAAATTTCAGTGTGTGTGTGTGTGTGTGTTTGTGTGTGTGTGTGTGTGTGTGTGTGTGTGTGTGTGTGTGTGTGTGTATGTCAGTGCTGACAGGCACATTCAGACTCACCCGTGACCTTTGATAGAGGAAAGGCAAGAGAGGGATAAGTCAGAAAAAGAGAGAAGCTTCAAAGAAAAATGCTTTGCTGTGCTTTTTGCTTTGGAGATGGGTTTGGGCCGCTTCACCCAATGTGCATCAATATGTGTGTCTGTGTGTCTTCACATTGACACTGTCTTGAATTGACACTGTCCACTAAAATAAGTTGTTGAACAAATTGTAGTTTTGGATATTGTAACTGCATTTAACTATATGCAGTTACAATGTCCAAAACTACAATTGATAAAATAAACCATTAAATAAATCAAAAATAAGCCATAGCCATGAACCAAATGATGAGTAGAATAAGTAAATTGATCATTTTACTAATGTTAAATAGAATAAAGATAACCTGAACTTGACGCAAACACATGGGTACTTGTAAGTTCTGTTCACTACATGCTAGTTTGAAAGTACCTGCACTTGGAGTTTTTATATGATGATAGAAATTAGGACCCCTGCAGAGTCAGCAAGGACCTTTGGAGTTTCACGCCAGCTTCACCCCTTCCTCTTATCACTCCTCCCTCTTGGTGTTTTCTGCCTCATTTGTCAAATCCTCCAAATCTGTGCCCTCCTCTCAATATGCACCTTTTTGGTCTCACTGTCCTGTTATTATGAAACCCAGCTGCAGAAGTTGATGCTCAAAGATGCATTATATGTGAATGACTGAGCAATATCCATTCACTTTCTCACACATATTTCTCAGGGGATTTTCCAGTCACAAGTTTATCACTGTTAGTTCCACTGGTTTCTTCATTAAATGGACATACATACTAATAATACAGGCTATGCTACAGGTCTTTGGGAAATTTTGACAAAATTTAAAAATACAAACATCAGAATCACCCATGTATCACTGACAGATCATTGGCTCTAGTGCAGCTTGATAAAAGTGAAAGACTTGTGCAATAGTGCAATACAAATCTGTAACTATGCAAAATTATATTCTACTTTTGTAAAATTTTTCAAATAGCTGCAGTAAAAGCTAAATAAATGGCCAATGATTTAATCAAAAATCCATTTGGAAATGTTTTCAAGGATCTCAAAACACATACGCTGATTATGGCATATTCAGCCATTGACTCAAGAGTGACGCATTGAACCAAACCCGGTCAGAGCTGCTAAACAACAGGAAAAATTAAATTCAAGTTACTGCATTTGCATTGCCCATCTTATTGCTTGTGTGTTGTGGTGCTGAACAGAAAGGTCCTGTGAAGTCTTCTTTTAATCAGTTGCAATACTCTTCACAGTTGCTTTCATTGTCATCTATTACTGAAATATTAAAAGGACCACAGTTGTTTCATCTCTCTCTTGTAATAAATATGGAAATGCTAATGCAATCTGACACTTGAGAGTTTAAAAAAGCGACACATATCCTCGGTATGTCAACCCTTAAGACTCGGTTGCTAAAACGTCAGTGCTCTTATTTAGTTATTGCAAGTTGCTGTCACTCAACATAGTAAATGCAAACGAAAAAAAGGAGCACTGCAGCAAGTGATCTACTGGAAACTGGATAATTATTATGTTTATATGTTCACAGCAGTTAATGATGTTGACCAACATGCCAATTATCCAAATCCTGTGTTGGACATTTTTTGCCTCAAAAGGAAAATAACAGTTTCATTTCGCCTATAAGCTACCAGCGATCCTTTCCAGTGACCTATTCTGGTAACTGTAACTACACTATGGTTTCATATATTTTCTCTCCATTTTCCCTCTCTCATTCCTTTCTTCCTTCTGCATCATCTCTCCCTCTCCTTATACCCTTTGCCATTATCTGTACATACACACTTTAATGCAATTACACATGAGGTCAGAGGGCCTTCGTTCTCAAGCAGGACTACAACATGTAGACAGGCAGACATTAACATACATGCAATCTTGTTTTAATAAGTATTTAATGTGAAACTGATCTGTCATACTTGATTCTGGCCTTTTTGAGATGGCCTTTTTCTTTTTTTCAACATCCATTCATTCATCCATCTCCTTTCTACATCTTATGCTGATAAGGTTCATGGGGGCAATCCCAGCATGCAGTCTCCATTTCACCTAACCTGCATGTTTTAGGACTGCTTGAGGGAAACAGAGCACTGGAGAAAACCCAAACAAACGCAGGGAGAACACGCAAACTCCACACAGTTTGAGTCTGAGACCTTCTTTATTATTAGAAATGACTTGAGACAGTTTGGCCATTTTAAGTCTTTTTACAGATTTAATCTACATTGTGCAATACAAAGAGTCTCTATACCTTGTACATTTGCACTGTTGTGAATTCATGCGCGATGCATACTTATACTTATTGTGACCACATGTGGAAAACACAGTATCATGTGTGTACAGAAATAGCCAGTGTCCTTCTCAGAGGCCATGCATTACTCACTTGTATTTTACAGAGATTTGTACAAAGACACAAGAAAGGTGATTGCAGGTATTGAAAAAAAAAAGTACTGTACCACATTTCTCCAAAGCGTATTGTCTTTATTGCACTGACTTACAATGACAAAGTGCTACTGTAAAACTCTCAATGTCTATATTCAGATTTTTCTTTCTTGTTGTTTTTTCATTCTGAGAGGGCCTTCTATAGTAATTACAATAAAAAAATGTACAGACTGTACAATAACAACGACTTAGTTGACATTTTCAGTAAAGCACATAGAGTGAGAGTAGAATGGACACAGTGGGTGAGATGAAGATAAGAGTGATGGAGAGAAATAAGCTATAGGCAGTGGGAGGTCATAGCATGGCACAGGAGAGGAGAAAAACAAAGAAAGGAAAGGTGATGTCTGATGAGATGTCTGAAAAAATAGTGACGTAGAGGAGGAAATTGGATAACAGCCTTGCATGTGCATTGATGGGGTACGGCAAAGGATAATTGGGGTAATCTGGGTAGGTCATGTGAGGAAACAGACAGCTGAGGGCTAAGAAGTGATGGCTGACGATAAGAGTCCCGCAGAAGAACAAGATAGTGAAAGACGAGGGACAAAAAAGATAGAAAAGGAGAAATAAAGAGAGTCCAGTGTTTGATGTGAGAGAGCTGCAGGAAGCATAATTCCCACAGTAATTCAAGTGGGTTACAGAGACAGGATGAGATAGACAAAAAGAGAAAGAGAAAGAAGACAAAGACCAAAGTGTCTCATTTTAAGAAGCTGATGAGTGGCTGAAGGAAGAGTCCCAGAGTTCCCAGCACACAGACTGTCACAAAAACCCAAAGGAAGATCCTATCTATGACCATGGCGACGTACTTCCAGTCATCTTCCACCTAAGGAGAGGAAAGGAGATGATTTAGAACTTTCTCTGAAATGTGTGTGTGAGAGAGAGAAAATACAAAATATCCAAGGCACACAAATTCATATGCAATAGCACTTTTCTCTCTCTCCTCCCTAAAAGATTCCAAGTGACCTTTCCTTAATGGTAATTGTGAAATTTTGAGCAATTACACAAATGCTCACATTCACTGTCACTGTGTCAACACCAGAGCTTTATAGCTATGAGGTGTGTTTCTGTGTAAAACAGGCAGAGAGAACCACCAATGTTTACTACCATGTTTCTATGTGGTTATTGGGTTCATTTGTACGGACAGTGTGTGTGTTTGGTATACTGTTTATAAGTATTCCATGATCAGTCAGCTGTGTACAAATGGATCATGGCTGCAGTGGCCATAATGCCATTGTGTGCCTATCGAAGAGGCAGTATGGCATCAAAGAAAGAGCAGCGCTTTGCTAAGAAGAGATGGAGATGAAGCAACAAACATATCAGGACCATCCAGAGTGTGAGGAAGGCGTACACAAAGCCTTCCATCTGCAACAAACAAGCAGCTTTACACTCCCTTTATAGCTCCGTGTAAATGGTTTCAGCACCATTTACCAAGCTAGGTATAAACTAGCAGAGATAACACACTGTGTGGTGTGTGTGTGCGTGTGTGCGTGTGTGTGCATGTGTGTGTGTGTGTGTGTGTGTGTGTGTGTGTGTGTGTGTGTGTGTGTGTGTGTGTGTGTGCACCTATGTGTGTCTTGTGAGTGCTATGTACATAGTGGGGACACTATGTTCATATCATCAAATATGGGGACTCACCTTCAATCTGGGGATAAAAATCTGGTCTCCACAAGGCTAACTATTTATGTTTGTTTACTTCTTTAAGTCCTGGTAGGCAGAATATGTTTTAGTAGCTTTGGCAAATTAGAAATTTCCAACCTAGATAATTAGAAAATTCCAACCTAAAATAGAAAACAATACCTTATACATATTCAAAATACAACATTCACAAAACACACTACTGTCACTTTGTGAAGTTGATTCACATGTTCTTAGTATGAAATGAAAATATGAACATAAATATTATTATTATTAGTGAAGTAATGAAGTTAGAGGGCAATAGCACCATCAACTGACAGGATAGAGAGCCAGACAGATAAATATAATTATATCAATTATTATTATTGATTAAGAAACATACAGGTTTTGGCTTTAACAAACCAATCAATCTCATATTCAGGATTAAATGTTATTTTTCTTAAAAAATAATCCTGCGTTTCTGGAAATATTATTATGATACCTCTTTGGCTTTGTTGCGAGTCCTCATGTTTTCGGCAATGTACTTCACGCTCTCGATGGCCTGCTTGATCTCTGGTGACACCACGGAGAAGGCAACCACAGCATTCACCGGCGATGGGGCACTCAATGGCCTCGGTACTTTGGGCAGCTCCGACTCCTGGGGCCCCTGGGTCTGGTGTGCCTGAGGAGGAGGGGGCACCATTGGGGGAGGGACAGGAGTCGGTACCTCCTTGCCTCTGTAGGGGCACCTTCTGTTCATATCCCGGTTCATGTCACGGTTCATTTCACCATACTCCACACAGTTCATGGAGCCGCCAGCTGAGGAGGCCCCTCCTCCACCTGCACCACCATCCAGCGGTGGACACGCTACACCCCCAGTGATACCTCCAACGCTTACGCTTCCCGTGCCACTTCCTCCTCCCAGGCTGTTCTTTCTCTTCTTGTTCCCTCCGCTGCTTCCTCCTCCTGCTCCTCCCGTGCCTCCTGTGATACTGGCAGAAGAGGAGCAGCCTTGGTCGATAGGCCGCCTCATCAGCATCACCCTGGGCAGCACCCCAAGGAACACCGCCCTCACCCACTCTGGCATTGTGTGAGTCATGGGGGTGCGGTAGTGGACATTCAGCACAAAGACAGTGATGACAATACTGAGCGTGACAAAAATCATGGTGAAGAGGAGGTACTCGCCGATCAGAGGGATGACGAGTGACGTTGAAGGGATGGTCTCGGTGATGACCAGCAGGAACACAGTGAGGGAGAGGAGCACAGAGATACACAGGGTGACCTTCTCCCCACAGTCAGACGGGAGGTAGAAGACCAGCACTGTGAGGAAGGAGATGAGGAGGCAGGGGATGATGAGGTTGATGGTGTAGAAGAGTGGCAGCCGGCGGATGTAGAAGGAGTAGGTGATGTCCGGGTAGATCTCCTCACAGCAGTTGTACTTGATGTCGTGCTTGTAACCTGGTGCATCAATGATCTCCCACTCTCCACTTTCCCAGAAGTCTTTAAGGTTCACCTGGTGAAATGTAAACGTGAAGTAAATAGAAGTTATTTGTAGGAAAATTGTTTTCTTACCTACAGTTTCTGTGTATGAAAATTTAAAATCAAGTCAGTTTAAAGTGTATTGCCACTTTAGAGGACGTGATCACATGAAAAGGTATTTGTGGCTCAGTATTGAAATGTTCCTGCTAATATTTCTATGATTGCAAAGTTATTACAAAAGGAATATTGTGTTGCAAATGTGTCATGTAGAATAAAATTGCCGTCTGACTTTTCCTCTGACCTTTGAGCCAATGAGCACCAGGTCAATCTTGGCCTTGTCGTAGGTCCAGGAGCCAAATTTCATGGAGCAGTTCTGGTAGTCAAAGGGGAAGTAGGTGATGTCCATCGGGCAGGAGGATTTGAAAATAGCTGGAGGAACCCAGGTGATGGTGCCATCAAACTTCAGCAGAGCCTTGGTCTTGTCTTCCACTAAGAAATCACCTACAGCACTATGAGAGAGCATTTTCAAGGGGATGTAAATGCCATTTCACTTAAAGGCCATTACAACATTTAACTGTAAAGGTCAGAAGATGGTGAGCATAAATAACTGAAATACCATTAGCATTTCAGAAGAAGTATAAAGAAATGTGGACTGAGAAAAAAAGTTATTAAAGTTTCTACTGTCCAGTTATTTATCAGAACCAACTGATGGCTACAACAACCAAGTGGGTGCCAAGTGGGTGCCTAATGATGGGTGATGTCTATTTAAATTCAGCTGCGACAGCCTCAATGCCAAAAACTGGAGCAGAAGTGACACACATGGCACACATCATCTAGCTTTTCACAGAAAAGTGACACACTGGGTGAACACATGACATAGTTGATTTCAGTGACAGCAGTTTGCACACATTTCTTTGTAAAGATTAGGTGTGTTATTTGACAACATTTTTCTGCTTTCAAAAGCTCAGCTAATTGGTGGAGTGGCTTTATTTTCATGTCCTGTAATCCATGTAATCCATTAACACATAGGTTGGACTGAACTACATGATAAATTGTCAGAGCTTTTCACCTCTTAACATTTGTGTACTCAGACTTACTTGTTGTACAAAACAATGTCTGGCCTCCAAATCTTATTGGATGGAACTCGTATGAACTCAATGCCGTCGTACTCAACAGGGATCCATCTCAGTTTGTAGTCATTCCAGACCTGAAAAACAGATAGAAACAATGAAGTCTTTACATAATTCACTGAAACATAATTTGAAGCCAACCCATGAAGGATGAGACATGAACATTACTTACATGTCTGAGCCACAGATTGGTTTCCATAATTTGATTCACCTCATCCTGTGACGACAGACAAGGCAAATTAGACGGCAAGAGATGAGGAACTTAAGGATGAATTACATGCCTCTAAAAATATAATAATACACATGATTTCTTCATTTAGAGAGAATGAGTTGTTGTATTCATTCTCTAAATCCTTACCACTTTGACTAGTTGAGATATGGACACCTCGAACTCCACTGTGACTGGATCAGATACATTCTCCACTGGTCGGATGAACTGGTTGTACCTGCGGAACAACCTCCGAAATAATCTGTCCTCTGCCTTAGATGAAAAACAGCCTAATGAAAGACAAGAGACAAAGAAATGGGAAGAGAATAAGAACAAAGTTAAGTCCCAATTTCGCTCTACAAAGTCAGTGCTTTTTTAACACTAGCAAGTGCTATTCCTGTGATAATGGAGTTGAATTAAACCTGCAGTGCAGAACTTTTACATAATGAACATCCGTTACATTCAAGCCCTTGCCAAACAAGTTCACACAATGCTGATTAAGCCTATCACCGCCAGATAAATCTCTCTGTATTTCACAGTACAGCTACAGAGATTTTAATCTGGTGTCCGGTTTAACATTCCCACGCTGGCCAGATGAATGCATACTGCACATGCTCTATCGGCAAGGCATGCGCACTAGAGATTTCCGCTGGTATAGCCAGCTAACTTCTGGTTAGCCCTCTGCTAACTTGAATGGGGATAAAATAATATAATTATGCAGCTCTTCTAGACTTTCCAAATGTAATCAGAGCAAATGGATCAAATTCTGATAGTTAAATTTATCCACCGTTTTACAGCCGCAGCAGTAGCAACTGAGTCGGCTACGGCAGATTCTATGACGTGCCGACAGTGTTTTTGTAATTACTCTCACTGCCAGAGGGGGAGACAAATGTCCAGCACTTCAGCTTTAAATTCTGTTTATGGTGTTTACTGTAAAGCATTAAAAAAAATACGTTGGGAAATTTCACACACAACACCATCCTTTACTTTGAACACCACAAACTAAATTCCTTTCACTTCCATTGAGAGATGGCTTACATCCTAGGCACATAACGCCAAATCTACATGCATCTCTAAATGCTACTAAGGGTAAGAGGTAAAATGGAAAATCTGTTTCAGTTTGACCCTTTTACTGTTTAATCAATGTCTCTTTGCTCTGGGTGGAGTGAGGGTTGTGACAGACTGAATTGAGTGATAAAAGGCATTGCACTTGCATGTTTACACAGTGAAGGCAAAGCTTTTAAGAAATCTGTAAACACAAGATGCTTTGACAAAAAAAGAATGCTACGCCTTTGGCCTCAGTGTGTCTGCAGACGTGTGTGTGTGTTTGTGTGTGTTTGTGTGTGAGTATGTGCAGTGTATCTGTACTTTGTACGGCTGCTCTGAAGGTCATATTGTGGAAAGCTGCCACTAGTAACACTGGTGCCTCGGATGGCACATAGACCCACGCCACGCCTGTCCAAGCAGAAAATGTTGCCTCACTTGGGACAGTACAGTAAACCACCAGCACAACCTCAGAAATGCTGGTGGCTTCAAGAAACTGCAAATCCTCTCTACTATTTATACACCTCTAAAAAACATAAAAACACACATAATCTCTCTTTATCTGCCTCCTTCAGTATCTTCATCACAGTTTCTTCATCCCATATTTCCTTCATTGCGTTCCTCTTTTTTCTCTTTTCCTTTCATCATATAAAGTGCCTCCATTTCCTGTCACCTCTGTCATCTGCTAACTAAACACAATAGACACAAAGTTTGGTCCAGTCTATGTCAAGCCTGGAAACATTCATAGTCAGCTCCTCTGTTTTGAATACTGACTGCTCAGTTTCGCTTCGGCACAAATATGGAGGACAAAAAGCAATAATTAAAACACATTTTTTAAAAATTAGACATCAACCACTCCCATCATAGCTTTCAAGTTGAGAAAGGATGCACACAGCATTCAGCACTAGTCCCAAACCATAAAACTTGCACTTACCAAGCTGCATGAACCATTAGATGGATGGAAAAGAATGTGCTTCACCAAGAGGGCAAATGGGGCGCAACCCATATATACACAAATAGCTACGCTTGCTTTCGCTAAAAAGGTTTGTTTCCTTGACAACAACTAAATAAAACATGGTCCTTTAATGGGACACTTTCTATCAGGGCAAGTCAGTTAACTCTCTACAAACCAGTAGCATTTGCAACTGATTGACAACCTTACACTGACATTTTTTCCCCCCTGTCAATTTATTCGTCATCTTCATTATCATATCTCAAAAATGTGTATGTCATGTCTTAATACTGAAACTTGTACAAGGAGGAATAATAACTGCAGTACTGTGCAGGTTATATTCATATTTTTGTACCCAAAATGTGTCTTGGAGAGAATATTTTCACAGTAACAGTTGAAAAACTGATGAAATATAATTAGAAATATAAACTGCAATGGTTGATGATTGATGGCAAGCTACTGAACTAGTTGAACTATGCTAGCATGGATGGAGTGTAGGCTCAGTTAATTAGGAGGTGGTTGTTGTTTTTGTGGACTCAAAAATGAGAGGAGACCAGAAGCAGGATTAACTATAATGAATTTATTTGCCCACAGGACCTTCTCCATTACCCAAGAGTGTTAACTGTATTTTTATTTCTGATATGTTCTCTACTTTCATATTAGTAATGTGCATGTTTTCCACTGACATAAGACACTATAACAAACACATTCACATTGAAAGTGAACTTGAAATAGGGATGTTACTTTCATAAAACATCTTTTTTTAAGAATCTATATGCTGGAACAAATATTTCATATGCACCGTCCATAAAGTCATAAAGCAGTTCTTCCATTTATTGCCACTGGGAGTACACTTATATTGATGTCATGCCGACCTCCCAGATTACAGTCTGTCTGGTTTCTTATTTCCTGAGACCTGTTCATTTGCTCATGTTCAGGGAAAAGGCCAGGGAAATAACAAGGTAAGTGAAACTCATCCCTCATTAGTTCATTTGAAGGGGTATCTGACTGACCGAGGGCAACGTGAATCTGAAGCATGTAAAGGTTAGAGTCTAAAAATGATAAACACAATTAAAACACTTCTTCGGCCTTTTAGAGATTTTAACAACTGTTTTGATTTAACATTACAGGGGACTAACACAGCTCAGGGGTGGTAACCTCACCTTACTGAGCTAAAAAAAAAATCCCTCACAACACTTACATAATCACAACATCTGCTGCACATAAAACAACGACCAAACACACTCACATATGTGACCCAAGACAATATTAACACCATAAAAATGAACAGAATGATGCAGCAGAAGGGAGAATATGCAATGACTTAATTCATCCATATCTATTAAAACACATACATCTGAGTTCAAATCTTTATCACTCCCTCCACTAAATTTTACTGAGTTGCAACTTTCAAACACCTCACATGCACCTATAAAATTCAAACTCAGATGGAGCACACACAATGAAAATCAGGTCACACAGCTTTTTCACTGTTATCTTTGTTCCTCAAAACATTTTTCAGCTGTATTGCTGTCACCAGACTCACTGCACTGATCAGGATCACCACCCAGATGAAGGCAATGTGGCCATAACATTTGGAGTAGTGGATATATGGGAGAAGGTTCAGGCAAGCTTATATCTCAGTGAAGTTCTTTGCTTAATTTTAACAAGTATTGTAAGAAGATGATTAACTCAAAAAAAGATTAAAACATCAGCTCTGGTTTTAATGCTACATGAGTAAGAAGTTGCATTATAGAGCAACTCCAAAACTCTCAAGAAGTTTTCTGAGGTCACTGGCAGAGGCGAGCTGAGTCTTAAAGCGTAATGAAAAGGCCTCTCTCCCGAGACACTTGTGTAATTTCAGCTCTTGGTACCTGCTTTAAAAACTGCCCGCTGCATTCCCACAACCTTCTTTAAGCCTCTAATTGGGTGAGGGGGAACCAGGGCAATTATAATCAGTCAATTAATTGGACCTTTTGTTCACTGTGACAAAAAAAATTAAGCCAATATTTTTCTCTCTCTCACTCTGTCAGCATAGCCACTCTCTTAATTCCCTTCCTTTATTCTGCCACTGGAGATCTTAAGTAGCCTTCACTTAAAGGAAGTTATTTGTAACCTTTGCCCTTTCATCTCAGTTGATACTTTTACTGCTCGCCACACTCCCTGGTATTTAACGAAGGGTTTTAGATGTAGGAATTTAATTTGTGTGGTACAAGAGTGTATTTATGAGTGTGCATGTGAGAGGAACAAGCAGTGAGTGATAAAACATTCATGGTTTAGGATGTTTTATGAAGAAGATATGCATTCTTTATAGCAACTGTATGACATAGTAACATGCTGTAGTGAATGTATACTACGTAATATGTGAAGTATAGACAGGTCATTCAAATAATGTTTTCCATATAGGGCTTAAAGGTCTAGCAAGTGCACATATAAAAAATGGGCAAAGTTGCTCCTGAAACCACAAACGACATCTAAAAATAACTGTGTGTATATGTAACAAACTCACTTGTCTAAAGCTTTAACACAAAGTTGTTAATCACTGTAGACAAGACCGCATTTGTGTCTGATGATGAACAATGAAATCAGCATGACAGGCGTGTTTCATTTTAACAGACGTGGACTCTTTCCATCCCCAGTTTTTGTGATGTGGCAACAAAGTGACAAGTCTTTGTTCTGACACGGATGAAGCCAAGTCAAGCAGTCACGCATTTCACCCTTAAAAAGCTACATTGATTTAGAATTAGCGAGCTAAACAGTGAGTCCATTCCCATCTCTCATGACTACAGGAGCCTAAAGCTGAGCAGAAAGAC